>NC_054707.1:43860414-43923767 GCF_016097555.1 Gigantopelta aegis | reverse complement strand
ATATTGATAGGGAAGTGGTATTGGAGCTTCACTAGCTATATTGATGAGGAAGTGGTATTGGAGATTCACTAGTTATATTGATAGGGAAGTGGTATTGGAGCTTCACTAGATATATTGATGGGGAAGTGGTGTTGGAGCTTCATTAAATATAATGATAGGGAAGTGATATTGGAGCTTCACTAGCTATATTGATAGGAAAGCGATATTGGAGCTTCATTAGATATAATGATAAGGAAGTCATATTGGAGCTTCACTAGATATAATGATAGAAAAGTGACATTGGAGCTTCATTAGATATATTGATAGGGAAGTGATATTGGAACTTCACTAGATATATTCTCTGAGATATTACTTGTATACTTGTACTGACGCGTTTTATTTTTGTGTGTCTTTTTCTTGTGTGTTGTTTTTTGGGTGGATGGGGTGGAGAGTGTAGCGTGTTTTTATGGGTTTTATGTTGTTTTCTGTGGGGGGGGGGGGGGGGGGGGATTTGGGGGATTGATTTGGGTGGGTTGCGTGTCTGTTTGTGTGCGTGCGCGCGTGCATGCGTGTGTTTTTTGTGAGTGGTATTTTCTGCATTACCTTTTCCGCTATAGACTGTAAATAAACCAACTGATTTAATATCTCGTATAGATATGTATAATGTTTAAAAGCCGGTTTACTGAATAAATATTATGTTTTGGTGTTTGGAAGCAGTGAAACAGTACTGTATATTGTATCGCAGTGAAGGCAGACATTTCTTTTTCCTCTCTCTCTCTCTCTCTCTCTCTCTCTCTCTCTCTCTCTCTCTCTCTCTCTCTCTCTCTCTCTCTCTCTCTCTCTCTCTCTCTCTCTCTCTCTCTCTCTCTCTGTGTGTGTGTGTGTATATATATGTGTGTATGTGTTTGTGTGCGTATGTGTGTGTGCTTGTGCTTGTGTATATGTTTGTGTGCATGTGTGTGCGTGTGTGTATATGTGTGCATGTATGTGCGTGTGTGCGTGGTATGTGTAGGTGTGTATGTGTGTGTGTCTGTATGTGGTGTCTGTGTGTGTTTGTGTGTATGTGGGGTAGGGTGGGGGTGGGGTGGGGGGTGGAGATGGGAGTGTTGTAAGCACGACCGTCGCTGCACACCCGACAATTCAATTTCAAGGGTACAAAACACCGCACTCCTCGGTTCAAGAAACCACACTTCTCCTATGTTCCTTCGGGCAGCAAGGAAGTAGCTTGACCAATCAGCGTTGTGTTACACACGAATATAGCACACTGTAAATACAGCCAGTGTTTTTAAATATTGTTTCAGTGGTTGGCAAGTGAGTAAAAAAAACTGATATTTGGCAGGATGGCACCTGTGTATGTTTTTCTCACAAATATGTTAAATGAAATATTACTTTCCATTACCTATCCCTGTATACCTAGAATGAATACAAGCCTAGGGTGTAGTGACTTCGTTGCAGCAATGAAAAGGCAAATTAGGGGATGCCTTCATAAGTGAAAGCTTTTTTCCAAAACAAACTCTAGGTCCGGCCCCACCAATCCTTTCCAAACCATATATATAATATCAGCGTGGACTCCATCTTCAAAAATGAAGGACACTTTCGAAGATGAAATCTAAGAGTATATATGATCACTCGGTCTTTCTATTTCCGTTTCCGTCACTATTTAGAGATGTATACCGGCGGAAACGTCTGATACCCAGTGACAGATCAGCTCCATTATTCGAACTCTGTAAACACACCGACGAATGTCCTACACGACCACAAACGTGTCTAATTAATGAAAGCGTGGGGGCATTGGAAATTACAATGTGTATTCAGAATTATTCAGAAGTGAATATATGTAAAGAATCCTTGTTAAGAAAACCGAAAGTCGTGAAATTGGGTGGGTGAGTGGGAGGAGCGGGGGTGGGGTGTGTGGGGGTGGGGTGTGTGTTAACAGTATATTTTTAGTAAAAAATAATTACATGTATAATATTATGTGCGTGATAGGATATGTGTATTGGCCTTTTGTTTTCCCCGTTTTTTGTATTTTGGTGTTTCCAAGTGTGATGAGTTATGCTGTCCTTTTACTAGAGAAGAAGATATATTTCGGCCAATCATAACAAGATGCGGTGCGTGGCGTCGTGCATTTGAGAAGTTTGTTTTGTTTTTTGTTGTAGAATAAAGTGCGTAAAGTGGTTTTCATCGTTTCTATACAGTTTGACCTTCGTGCATGTGCGTCGAAAATAAAGGCTTTTAGAAAAAAAAACCATAGCTGAGGTAATAAATAGAATGACAAACTCGGTACCAGTTATTATAAAATTTAGTGTCCCTCGTGAAATAATTTTCATTTGTCACTCGCTAATGCTCGTGAAAACTGAAAACTATTTCACTCGGGACATAAATTTGATAATAGCTGGCAACTCGTTTATTATCCTCTATTTATTGGATAGTCATTGGGGTAAATAAAAAAAGTCCAACCATTATATTTCGGCCGAACTGTTCAAAATTAGCGTCTAAATCACATAAACTCTTCGATCTGATGCAAAAATATTTTATAAACAATTAGCTTAATTCACCTACTGAGAAACATTACAAAACCAGACTGCCTCCTCTCTCGCTTACACCGGAATCAACCTAGCTGCAGTGCACATTTTTTTCTAAATATATTTTCCGAGGGAGCATGACTCGACCCCGTTATAAACGTCAGTCGCTAGTCTAGACATACCCCGGCCCTGCTAAACTTCCTGCACACGCGCCTGATTACGATAAACTAATGCAGTAGTATCGTTTTAAGATCAGTGTTTCATGTATTTGATGCAGTAAAATATAAAAATATCGAATGACATGTTTTGTTTTAGGCCTAAAAACAAAACTTGCATTTATCCGGGAACCCGACCTTACCTGGAAGAATAAGCCGATCCTAATTAATTTTCTGATGCATTAATTTCTCTCTTTTTTTTCGAATTTCCCCCAACTAATATGTAGTTTGAAAAAGTATATACATAGCATTTTATGTGGACCCATGAATCGTGACAGTAACTGAACAACAACAAAAAAAAAAAAAAAAAAAAAAAAAAGCCGGCAGGTTCCTGGATAAGATTTATTAATTGATATATTTATTTATTTATTTGTTTATTTATTTATTTATATACACGGCTAGTACTAGTACTCATATTCATGTTTGACACTGGGACGATGAAATGCAATATAATATGACAATTGCCTGTTTGGCAACTTATAACCGATGCTGAGAATTGGTGTGCTGTGAGGAATTTTTTAAAAACAGCCCGCCTTTCTTTCGCTGAATGGAAATTATGTAGGTGGTCAGCATGTTTTCGTGGTGTAGCTGTAAGTCGTTTTGGAAGCGACGAACGAGGAAGCGGAATAGTCCAATCAGACAACGTCTCAAACAGTTTTAAACATCAACTCTCGCTCGGCGATCTCTCCACTGAAGAACTAGTCCCTGTACGCGGTGAGACGTAAATTGCTGCTCGCTATAGTTGTCTACGGATTCCGGGCGGTCTCACCGAATTTGGCCGGCGTCGCATTTGTCTTTTAGACGTTCTGTCTTTCAGGCGATGGACACAAATACACAGACACACCCGGCAGGTAAGGTTAACTCCAGGAGAGGAAGATGAAGAATTGGATCCGTGGACGCCATGCTGTGTCGTACGTATTAACAAACGCACTGTTAGGTAGGGAAGAAAAGGAATGTTTGTTTGTGGTCTCGGTGCACACGGTTTTAAATAGCGGCTATCGCGGTGTCGTTGTTGTATGACTGACCAGTGTATAAATATTCGCTGTGTGTGATACCGACCTTGGCTGTGTAGTGCTTAAGCCATCGGGTATAAGGCTGATCGGTTCTGGCTTCGCTCCCGGTACTAGCTCGCACCAAGAGCAAGTTAAACAACTAATCACTAACAACTAAACCACTGTCCTGGACAGACAGTCCATATAGCTATGGCATGTGTCAAGGGCAGCGTGCTTAAACCTTAAATTAGATATAAGCTAAAAACTAAGTATAAACAACAGCGTTAGCCTGTTTGTAGACCCCTAGTGTATCTAATAGACCCCTTGCTGTTAATAAACACGAGTAGCTCTGTTACGCCGCGTAGAGCTCCTGACGCACAGAGCTCCTTGAGGAGCTCTATACGTTGTGGCCTAACGCATAGAGCTCCCTGGGAGCTTTATGCGTTAGGCGACAACACATGGAGCTCCCGCGAGCTCTATGGGTCGAAGGTACACATCAACTTTAAAATGGGTATTTCACCTTGACGCGTAGAGCTGTAATCACTGTAATCAGTACAACCCGTAACATCATCATATGCGATGACTAAATAATCATCATGGCTATTCTTGCGTTGTGTACAGAAGTATCTCAACCATATCACATTCTAGATGAATAGCTTCTTCCAGAAGCCTCTTGATCAATGTCACATGGGACCAACTAGGTAAAACGAAAGGGCGTTTCGCTACGAAGTCCAATATAGGTAGCGCTACGACCAAATTGTACACTGCATGATCAATATCTTACAGTGCGTAACATTTAGACTCAGTGATAAAGCGTTCGGTTGATGCGCCGTCGATTTTGGGGTCGATCCCTGTCGGTGGGCTCATTGGGCTATTTCTCGCTCCAGCCAGTGCACCATGACTGGTACATCAAAGGCAGTGGTATGTGCTATCCTGTCTGTGGGATGGGACATATAAAAGATCCCTTGCTGCTAATCGAAAAGAGTAGCCCATGAAGTGGCGACAACGGGTTTTGCTCAAAAGACATAGAGTAGCCGCTGACTGACCCGTGTGATGGGGATATTTTTAAATAGACATTCATCATTTCACATCTGCGCACAGGTGCATCCCATTTTTCTTTTATTGAGCACAGACTATGTTAAAGATATAAATTGTAGTATAACGGATGAGTTATTTTTATAAAACAGGAAGGGTGAAGTTTCTCGAGATTCTCCACCATTCAAGTAATGAAAATTACGACGAGCTATTAAACAATTTCTTTCCAAAGGTGTTTGCACTCATTATCCCAGACGTGGCTACAGGGCTGTACTTCCAGGACATTAAAGAACTCACAGATGACGATGTCCTCCGAGCACGTGCTTCTATTTCCTGTAAAAATCTAAAAATACCATGCCTAATTTAAATCACGAGAAACGGGCTTTTCGTGCCCTGGTTTAGGGAAGAAACCCGCAGCGAAAGTCTACCGGCGGAGAGTAATTATTACTCGTCTGTGATCTAATGAAGTTGTATTAGTGAGAGAGCCTGTGTCAGAGACGGACTTGAAGCACACCGCTAATGTCCCCTTCTTAGAGCCGTATCGTAATTTACTTCATTAACTATTAATTGTTTACAGAGGCCCCGCTAGACGGATCTTTCAGGAAGATGAGTCACAATGGAAGCCTATATAATTTTGATAAATGTGGCTTCAGAATACAAATAAAATTTTGAAAATTGACACGATGACTAGTAAGTGATAACTGCAGTGGAAAATCTCGAGTGGTTTTTGAGGTGTATTCTTGAAGGTTGGTTTTTGCTAGGATCGGCTCATTTGCAGCCAGATTTGTTGAATAACACGTCGTGACTTTGTTTGGCAAACGCGATAGGCAGATAGGTTGTCAGCAAGTGACGGGAAGGAAAGTGGAGGATGATGGGGTTATGCTGAAACCAACCGAAAAGAGAGACCATGAATGCCGGCTAATGACTTCCGGTATCCCACGTTCTGTCGCTATAGAATGTAGTCCATCTTTGAGATTGTACGCAGATGTCTACAGTTTAGACTATTACATTAAAACTTCTTTGCCCTTTGGGTACTTTACAAGTTTATTACTGATGTATCAGTGAGGTTTTGGTTCATTACTGTAGTAGTACTGAGTTATTAGATATCGAAAGCCATGGCGTGTGTCATCATTGCATGATGGATGATCCTATTTTCTGCTTCGGGTTTCTTGTTTTTCTCCTTATCCACCGATGGCCAGTCATTGAAGTTATGGAAATTTAAAAAAAAAATCAATTTTTGTGTGAAATTAAACAAAAAAATCGATTCAGAAGCATAAGAAAAGGCGTTCCCTGTTGGGCTTTAAAACGTACTTTGGATGCGGGCCGCAGTGGAGGCGTGGTCTATACGGCGGTGATGTGTTTCAATGATAGTTGGTGACACAAATTGATGTGCGGTCGGTCTAGGTTCGATCCCAGTCATTGGACTATTTCACATTCCAGCCAGTCCACCACGGATGGTATATCAAAGGCAGTGGTATGTGCTGTTCTGTTTGTAGGATGGTGCATATAAAATATCCCTTGTTACTAACGGAAAAATTTAGCGGGTTTCCTCAATAAGACTATATATGCCAGAATTACCAAATGTTTGACATTCAGCAGCCGATGATTAATAAATCAATGTGCTCTAGTGGTGTCGTTAAATAAAACAAACACACACAGACTTGATATACATGTATACTCAACAAAATTAATTACAGTCCAGTAGACATTTGGTAATTCCTTGCTACTGTCAAATTATTTGTTCAAGTTTTCATCACAGCTGATATCTAAACACTGTTTTGGTAAAATATGACTATCACAGACACACACACACACACACACACACACACACACACACACACACACACACACACACAGACACGTCTTAAATACGATAGGTTTTTCGTGCGATCTTAAAAACTGCGCATTCGACTGGGCTTCGTTACACAGTGGTCCGTGATGATATATGCCGTTTTATTCGCTTTAAGTTATCAATACCGTCACCGTCATCGTTGTCTTCATCATCTTCATCATTATCGTATTCATACTTACCACCACCATTTAGGTCTTGCATAGGTCGATGGGTTTATGACGTCTGTAATGTGGGATATGACTTTCTAAAACTCGATAATGCTACTTTAATAAGGTTTCAGCAACACAGACAAATGCGAACGTTGCAATGACTGGCCACCGGTGGACAAGGAGAAAACAAGAAACCAGAAGCAGAAAATAGGATCATCCATCATGCAATAAGAAGGTCAGTGGGGCACTGTGTTGTTCCCAATATAACGGCGACCACCGCGTCACGGGATGTGGACGAGCTAGGGGCCATTCTAATACCGACGCTTGTCCGAAATATTCATGTCAGACAGAGCCGTACTTCTAAAATAAGTCAGTATAAATTTGTTTTAGGTCAAAGTAATAATAGAGTATTTTCTAACTAAACAAAAATGGCATTTAAATTTTTTATTTGAGAGCAAAGAGAGGCAGTTAAATACGATTCTCTATGAACGATATTTTTTTTCTCATCCTCACCAATAATAAAATTAAATTAAACACTTTGAGCTAATCAATATTTATGCAATCCAGTATATATTAACGGTAGTGGTCACAGTTATATGAAGCCTTTAGTAAAACCTCTCTCTACCAGTTTCTACATAATAATTCAAGAGAAATGCTAATACTGTTGTTGATGAATGAATTGAAAACGACTCCGACCCCTTAATTAAAATCTTTTTATCTTCTGTAATTTCTGAAAACAAACTGATACCGGTATTCATTTATTCGGCTGTGTTTGAACAGAAATAACTTCAGTATTTATAAGCCCTGAGTGAATATTTTGGGAAGGGTTGCAGTATTCATATTTATAGATCATAGTGTGGCTTCTGTGGCCACTGATGTCTAATGATATAGTGATTGTAATAATCTATTGTGATATTGATACTAATAATGGACAGGCCCACATGAATAATATCTAAAGTTGCGGGGAGGGAGGAGAGAAGGCAATCTCTATTAGAGGGGACACGGTGTCATTGGGAGGGGCACGAGCCAGATATTTTTCTTTATAACAGAGTCGGACAAAAACGTACACTGTTCTCAAATAGGACTCACAGCCCCCCCCCCCCCCCCACCTCCCGCCCCGTTCCAGTTTCAACGGGCCTCATAAAGACAACCGTAGTAACTGTGCTTTGAATAGTAATCACAAGAGAGCTAATCATAATTAAAATAGTTAAATGATTAAAACTGCGATGGTGAATATGTTCAGTAACTGAACCAGTGATATTAATTGCAGTGATAGTGACAGTAGTTACAGTAATAGTGATAGTACTTGCGACATTACGGTAATGAAAGTGTCTGTCAAAGAGTTGGTGACCGCTATGATGATAATAATTCTGAATTTATTATGACTATCACCGAGAGTGATACAAAACATCATTATGATCGCAGTCACAATTGTAGTAGCGATAGTGAAGGAATGTTTGATTTTAAGTATGGTTCTGAATTCATTTAATGTCTTATAGACCGCAATTCGGTTTAAGGACATCCAAACTCAATACTTAGACCTGCAGAGGAGTTGTTAATTAATTCGTGTTTACTGCTCTCTGGCACAGAATACCTGTCCCATATGTATTTCAGCTAATAGACTGGCGACACAGTATGTAACATGCTACGCCGTAACTCTTATTATTAGAATAATTTAATTAAAATCAAATTCTTCAGAGAATACAAATTACTCGACTTCATTTTAAATTTATCAATGTTATTGTTTTAAATACTAGTAGTATATTTATGACTTGTAATCGTGTCTGTAGTGTACATTACAGGCGCAAGTTCAGGAAATTATGCAGGATTGGGTGTAAAAGTTTTTTTTATGAGATCGGGTCATGCTCCCTCTGAAAATACATTTGAACATTTTCTTGAAGCGGTGGGGGGGGGGGGGGGGGGGGGAGGCGGTTCAACCTTCACCCCATCTCTATGCACACGGGCCTACATTAGTACATGGTATAGTTTCCAGTATAATGCTATAAAAACTACGTAGTTAAAGCTGCCATCTCGAAAACATTTTCATTAGTTTATAATTTACAATAAATGTGAACGAGAAAACCGTAACACATGATCAAGGCGGTATCTCCGCACATTGTAGAGTCCAATGGGCATCTGGCAAAACAGTGGTTGATTCCATGAATATCTATCTAGTGCCTCGTCTGTAAGAGGACAGCATCTCCCGAGGAGATCCTTTACTGGAGATTCCATCCCTCTTGTACCACCACAAAGAGGACTGCCACTCTCAGACTAGTGTACTAAATCAAAACTAGCACCGGACAGAGCTCATTAGAAGAAGTACAGCTGTGATGGCATGCACTCATGAATCACTGTCATAAAAGTGATGATATCAGGTGATCGCGAAAGTTGAGCATATCCTGCCCCACCGGTGGCACCCGTCATGGGTACTGCCACCGCAGCTGTCAATATTATTTTCTGACAATCGCTCGCCATTGTTCGACACCACGTGGTCACACTTGCTAACGTAGTTCACACAATAATATACTGATCTACTAGATGAAAAAGGCCATTTTTTAAACTATGATCAATTTAAGAAAAAAGTTATATTATTGATTTAGGTTTTCTTAAATTTCATAGAATTATAACACTAATTAAAAATAAATGTGTTGTGTTACAAAGTATTACTGCTATGGGTCTGCACCGATCACTGGCCGTCTGCGTTGTCTTACACATTTTATGGTAACCAGGCATAAAGTTGTGTTTATATATAATTGTAAGGTATCACATTTTCTATCATTGTCTTATGACGACTAGCTTAACGTGACCAACATAATCTATTTTTATATTACAAAGACACAATATGGTACGATTTTGAATATAATAACACATTTGTCGGTTTCTATGTATAGACAAATAAGTGTTATATCACCTAGTTAATCATTTCCCCCATTAGTGTCAAATATGATATTTATTGATAGCTGCGTATCACCAGACATGACGTCATTGTTAGGACAGTTATAACCACTCGACGACATCTTTTCGCGAGATTTAGAACCGCGTCTGCACGGCAAAAGACAGGTTACCAAATGACTGAACTAATTATAGGAACGTAATTACCTGCAATAATACCGTCCTAAGTTCGAAACACACAATAGTCTTAACATGCATTCATACATAAAAACATGAATGGATCCACTGAGGTGGTTCGATATTGCAACGCAAGCACCTGAGGCAAGCGCTCAACACAAACAAACAAACAAACAAACGAACAACAACAACAGCAACAAAACAGACCAACAAACCACCACCAAAATCCAACCCCCCCCCCCCCAAAAAAAAAACCCCACACCCAAACCCCAAAACAACAACAACACCCCCCAAAAAAAAACCCACAGAAAAAATAAAATAAAAATAAAAATAAAAACCCAACACAAAAAACCCCACAACAACCAGAAGACAAACAATGGGTGCACTGAATAGGTTCGATCCTCCGGTCGCGGCACCTCAGCAGTAATAGTACTTTACTGAACATGTCCCTTTCAGTTTCGCGATCTACGATTGAGCACGAGTGCGTACTGTAAAGGTGTTATTAACAAGGCTCTAGTTGTGTGGATCTACAGGGCTGATACACTGATACGCTTATCAAAAAGTGTTCAAATTTCGTGTCAAGGATTTTTAGGCGTAACAAAAACCCGCGGAAGTCAATTTATCTCACTAAATCATGTTGATACCTCATTGACAACTCAATTATGTCACATTTCAACAGCAAATGGAAAAAATAATTGTTATCGGGATATACTGTTAGCTGATTGTAAACTGGTTAGTGAGACCGAAAAAAGAAGAAGATGGAAACGTTCGATTTGCTAGATGCGCGTGATAAATAGACTGGTATTCTAGCAAACTGCTGATTAAGTGATACTGGCACGAAACCCAAACAAGAACCGTGCAGCTGGAAATCTACAGAGAACGAGGACTAATCTCGCTAGTGCATCTCATAGCCTCGTATTTTAAAGACACGGTATCTCAGCACTTGACTTACTAACTGTACAACATGTATATCGATATCATAACTGTGTACCTGGTATCTCAGCACTTGACTTACTAACTGTACAACATGTATATCGATATCACAACTGTGTACCTGGTATCTCAGCACTTGACTTACTAACTGTACAACATGTATATCGATATCACAACTGTGTACCTGGTATCTCAGCACTTGACTTACTGTACAACATGTATATGGACATCACAACTGTGTACCTGGTATTACTCAGTATATGGATATCACAACTGTGTACCTGGTATCTCAGCACTTGACTTACTGTACAACATGTATATGGACATCACAACTGTGTACCTGGTATCTCAGCACTTGACTTACTGTACAACATGTATATCGATATCACAACTGTGTACCTGGTATCTCAGCACTTGACTTACTATCTGTACAACATGTATATCGATATCACAACTGTGTACCTGGTATCTCAGCACTTGACTTACTAACTGTACAACATGTATATATTATCGATATCACAAGTGTGTACCTGGTATCTCAGCACTTGACTTACTAATTGTACAACATGAATACCGATATAACAACTGTGTACCTGTTATCTCAGCACTAGACTTACTAATTGTACAACATGTATACCGATATCACAACTGTGTACCTGGTATCTCAGCATTTGACTTACAAATTGTACAACATGTATATCGATATTACAACAGTGTACCTGGTATCTCAGCACTTGACTTACTAATTGTACAACATGTATACCGATATCACAACTGTGTACCTGTTATCTCAGCACTAGACTTACTAATTGTACAACATGTATACCTATATCACAACTGTGTACCTGGTATGTCAGCACTTGGCTTACTAACTGTACAGCATGTATATCGATATTACAACTGTGTACCTGGTATCTCAGCACTTGACTTACTAACTGTACAACATGTATATCGATATCACAACTGTGTACCTGGTATCTTAGCATTTGATTTACTAACTGTACAACATGTATATCGATATCACAACTGTGTACCTGGTATCTCAGCATTTGACTTAATAACTGTACAACATGTATATCGATATCACAACTGTGTACCTGGTATCTCAACACTTGACTTAATAACTGTACAACATGTATATCGATATCACAACTGTGTACCTGGTATGTCGGCACTTGGCTTACGAACTGTACAACATGTATATCGATATCACCACTGTGTACCTGGTATCTCAGCACTTGATTTACTAACTATACAACATGTATATCGATATCACAACTGTGTACCTGGTATGTCAGCACTTGGCTTACTAACTGTACAACATGTATATCGATATCACAACTGTGTACCTGTTATCTCAGCACTAGACTTACTAATTGTACAACATGTATACCGATATCACAACTGTGTACCTGGTATCTCAGCACTTGACTTACTAACTGTACAACATGTATATCGATATGACAACTGTACACCTGGTATCTCAGCACTTGACTTACTAACTAACTGTACAAGATGTATATATTATCGATATCACAACTGTGTACCTGGTATGTCAGCACTTGACTTACTAACTGTACAACATGTATATCGATATCACAACTGTATACCTGGTATCTCAGCACTTGACTTACTAACTAACTGTACAAGATGTATATATTATCGATATCACAACTGTGTACCTGGTATCTCAGCACTTGACTTACTAACTAACTGTACAAGATGTATATATTATCGATGTCACAACTGTATACCTGGTATCTCAGCACTTGACTTACTAACTGTACAACATGTATATCGATATCACAACTGTATACCTGGTATCTCAGCACTTGACTTACTAACTGTACAACATGTATATCGATATCACAACTGTATACATGGTATCTCAGCACTTGACTTACTAACTAACTGTACAAGATGTATATATTATCGATATCACAACTGTGTACCTGGTATCTCAGCACTTGACTTACTAACTGTACAACATGTATATCGATATCACAACTGTATACCTGGTATCTCAGCACTTGACTTACTAACTAACTGTACAAGATGTATATATTATCGATATCACAACTGTGTACCTGGTATCTCAGCACTTGACTTACTAACTGTACAACATGTATATTGATATCACAACTGTATACCTGGTATCTCAGCACTTGACTTACTAACTAACTGTACAAGATGTATATATTATCGATATCACAACTGTGTACCTGGTATCTCAGCACTTGACTTACTAACTGTACAACATGCATATCGATATTACAACTGTATACCTGGTATCTCAGCACTTGACTTAGTAACTAACTGTACAAGATGTATATATTATCGATATCACAACTGTGTACCTGGTATCTCAGCACTTGACTTACTAACTAACTGTACAAGATGTATATATTATCGATATCACAACTGTATACCTGGTATCTCAGCACTTGACTTACTAACTAACTGTACAAGATGTATATATTATCGATATCACAACTGTGTACCTGGTATCTCAGCACTTGACTTACTAACTAACTGTACAAGATGTATATATTATCGATATCACAACTGTGTACCTGGTATCTCAGCACTTGACTTACTAACTAACTGTACAAGATGTATATATTATCGATATCACAACTGTATACCTGGTATCTCAGCACTTGACTAACTAACTGTACAAGATGTATATCGATATCACAACTGTATATAGACAATACTCAATGAGTACAAGATGTATATATTATCGATATCACAACTGTATATAGACAATACTCAATGAGTACAAGATGTATATATTATCGATATCACAACTGTGTATAGACAATACTCAATGAGTGGCCGTTAGATCCATTTAATTTTACAAGTTGTTTTAAAACGTATCCAACGAGCGAAAGCGAATTGAATACGTTTTCAATCAACGAGTTGTAATATAAATGATATTTAGCGGAGATGAATTTAGTATTGTATTTTATACATGTCTTAAAAACAGTTTTAAAATACATTTAAATATCTTTCTTTTGCAACTGAAACCTATTTATTGCCCTATCGCTTGTAGTTATCTTCAAGTTAAGTAAATTTCAGGTTACCTTGTACATCACAGAGTGTCCTATTTCGATCGTGCTGTTTTTTCATTGGATAATGTGCTATTGGCGACCTGACCTTCACCTATCTGGAGCAGCCAGTCGTATGTCTCTAATTGTTGTCACATGTATATGTGTTATTAGTAGTCAAATAACGAATAATGTTCTCACCAACGGGTGTTTATAACAAAGTATTTTGCAAGACAAACCAAATGTATATACATCTTCAGACAAACTAGTTTGGTCAAGAAGAAGTTTGTTTTGTTTAACAACAATACATTTGATAAGTATGACACGAAGTCGTTAGAGGAAACCTAATTTTTCCTAATGCAGCAAGGAATTTTTTTTTATGCACTTTCCTACAGACAGGAAAGCACATACCACGACGTTTAATCTGTTGTGGTGATTTTGGTCAAAGTAGCCAGTAACCTGGGTTACATTCGAATATAATAAACACTATACTCCAGATTGCAGCTTTTAAGAAGTTTTTTGAGTGAATAATTAAAACTAAGAATGGCAGCACCTAGTATGAAATCTAACCATCTGACCTTTCGGTTAATAAAATATTTATAGTAGAGAACACGATGGCTGGAGACTAGAAGCTATCAAATAACTGAAGCTCTAATGATAATGATATTTTTCTAAATCCCACACACAAAGCACTTTATATTGCCATATTTGAGTTCAGCTGCCTTTAAAGGGTTTAATTATTTATTTTAAAATGTAGTTTTGACCATAAAATGAAAAAAGTATTTATAAAGATCACACAAAGGAACTACAAATCCGGATATTTGTAAGCGGATATCCACCAGCACGCATAGCCCATTGATTAGGGATGGAAATACTGTAAATGTTTAATAATTGTACACGTCCACCCACCCCCATGAGAGAGTGTTAGGTTTAACTACTGCACGCCCTCTAGAATATTGTTATATTCTGATCTCAAAATATTGTAAAAGCGGAAAATGTTTAATTATTTTACCCCTACACCCACCCCCGGGAGAGAGTGTTATATTGAACTATTCCACGCCCTCTAGAATACCACTGGGATATTCTTCTTTCAGCCAGTGCTCCACGACTGATATATTAAAGGCCGTGGTGGGTGCTATCCTGTCTGTGGGATGGTACATATAAACGACCCCTTGCTATTAATGTGAACATATAGCGGTGTTTTCTCTCTAAGACCATATAGAATTACCAAATGTTTGACACCCAATAGCTGATGATTAATAAATCAACGTGCTCTGGTGGTGTCGTTAAACAAAACAAAGTGTTCACTCTGGGGCGTGGTGTAACACTGTGGTAGAGCGCTCGCCTGAGGTGCGATCGATCGTAGGATCAATCGCCCTCGAGAGACTCAGGGTTTTCATGCCCCAACTAGTGCTCCACCACTGCTACATCAGATGTTGTGGTATGTACCGTCCAACATATAGCAAATTGCATATAAAAGGTCCCTTTCTGTTGTATGAGTAGGCATATCCTATTTGGCGGTAGGCATTTTCTTTTTCTATCTCGATTAAATGTCGACAAACCGTATGTTTGACGCCAAATAGCCATACGTTATAATTTACTCGTCAAACGAACACTCCTTTTATTTACAGAGGCGGATCATACAAATATTCAAGTGTCCCTTTTTTCTATTAATTTCCCATTGGGATGTCCTCTTGACGAATTCACTTTATATTTGTGTCTGAGACATCATGGGTTTCCTTGAGAGTGCCAAATACAGCACATAGTCAGTATCTATTAAAGCTTGTAAGACTAGTTCTATAATCGTCTGTGATAATAGTTTTAAATATGTTTTTCGTTTTATGTTGATAATTCAGTGCAAAATTGGTTTGTTTACACTGTTTTCATGGTCTGACCACACCATATATCTATTTAGAATTTAATTATACACCCATCCCCCAGATTACCCTTAGCGCCAGGAATGGGATTTTCAGTCACAAAAAGATTGTTAGGACTGTATTTGACTGTTAACAGAAAACACACGGAGCCATGCAATTCAACACTGACGTGTCTAACACATGGTAATTGTATGTAGACTAAGTATCCATTTAGAATTAAAAAATAGAACGCAATTTGTGAGGAAGTAGTCTTGTAAATTTAACAAGTACCATAATTGAAAGTTTGTTTGTTTTATTTGAGGACGCCACTAGAGCACATCGATTTTTTATCTTATCATCGGCTATTGGACGTCAAACATATGGTCATTCTGACACTGGTTTTTTTTTTTAGAGGAAACCCGCTGTCGCCACATAGGCTACTCTTTTACGACAGGGTCTACAGGCTGGTAGGTACTGGGTTCGGATCCCAGTCGAGGCATGGGATTTTTAATCCAGATACCGACTCCAAACCCTGAGTGAGTGCTCCGCAAGGCTCAATGGGTAGGTGTAAACCACTTGCACCGACCAGTGATCCATAACTGGTTCAACAAAGGCCATGGTTTGTGCTATCCTGCCTGTGGGAAGCGCAAATAAAAGATCCCTTGCTGCCTGTCGTAAGAGAGTAAGCAAGCGCATCTGAAGAAATCCACTTACACATTGATAATGTAGCATTGCATTTGAAGAATTCATTCTGAAGAAGACTGCTGCGTAATGACGACTCACTTGTTTTGAAAATGAAAGGTCAACATGGAGCCGATGTGATCGAGCATCGTCACTTCAACAAACTGAAGAACCGGTTATTGGGTTACTTTCAGACATACGATAATGCCTACACACCACCAAGAGGCCTTCGTGTGCAACAGTTGAACGATAATGTGAGATCTGCACTCGACAACGCATATAGATATAAATCTGAACGACAAAATCGTAATACATGATCAGGGCCGTATCTCTGTACAATACAGAGTCGAATGGATATTTGGCAAAATAGTGGTTTGACTCCATGAATCTCTATCTAGTGTCTCGTCTATATTACAACAAAGAGGAATTCAGTACGGGGAATTATGTATATCTCCGCTGCAAAGCCAATATGTGAACGGCATGCAGTGTTGGTGTGGGGTGGATACGCACTTGACACAGCATTTTTGTTACTGTTATAGCTATGTAAATTTGGTATATAAAGGTAAACTTGATATATTCCCATATTAATTCCATTTTCTGTATTTTCCATATTACTTGTACTGCTATTTAACGTGCACGTAATTGAGACAGAAATGTCGATCCATTCTGTATAAATACGGTTAGTTATACAGTAGGGATCGATTTTTATCATAAATACATACACGTTAAATGGCAATAAAATTAATATGTATGAAAAGAGAAAATGCAAATGTGGGGATAGTTCACATTTACCAACATATACCAAATATACTTATATATTCCAGTCTATGTAAATATACGAGATTTACCAGTATATCGTCGCATAACGTAAGTGCATCAGAATGTATTTCTAAACAGCCGAGATAATGAAGGAAAACTGTTATGTTTTTCCATTAGTAGCTAAGATGTCGAATTTGTTTTAATGGCCACGAAACCTGAACAAATGTACGATTTGTTTGACTATTTGCGATACTCATAGCATATCAGGTGCACAAAGCAGAATCAAACGGATGTTTTAGGCAACGTCGTGATTGCTTCCATAATCCACTATCAGGTGCTCGACCTTAGAAGGACCGCCACTCACCTAGGAGATCCGTAACAAAATATGCCCAATCCACAGTGTTGACATAAAGATAGTATGCTGATAATAATGTTGTAGACGCAACAAACAAGAAGACCACTTGCTACCTCAGACAATAACAATGTACTCTATATCTTTATTATATACTCTATATCTTTATTATATACTCTATATCTTTATATATATACTCTATATCTTTATTATATACATACATGTAGCAATGAAATATACAGATCTTCGGAAACCATAAAAGTAATAATCGGTGAAAAGTCATATTTTTCACTGTATTTTAGCTACAGTAAAACTATAGAAATCGTATTTACCTTTTGGTAAAAGTGCATTATTAAATTATCTCTCTTTGTCTCGTTTCTTCGTATTTAAGTTTGTTGATTACCAATACACCTGATCGTATTTGAAAAAAAATAATTAATTTTAAAAAACCGTACCTATAAAAAAGGCATATGAAGTGCTATTACGATAAAATATCTAAAACGAATTGAATACGAAGCTAAATAATGATGACACAATGGAGTGTCATTGAGTGTAAGTAAGAATTTAACGGCGTTCGATTCGTCTGGTTTTTGTGAGGATTTTTGGAGGATCTCTTTATCAGGTACCGTATTTTTGCACAGCAGTATTATTAAATAAAGATTTAAATAAAGATTATTTTCATTCAGATTTCTTTTAAAAAGTCTATGGTCAAGTAATTTATTTTTGGAAAAGTTCCCTAGGAAGAAATACATCATGGTGTTACGTTTTTTCGATAGGATAAGCGAAAAATATTAACAAAAAGCGAAAATAGAAATAGTCTGAATAAAGCTAAACATTCTTGTTCAGTGTGTGCGGCATGTATCAGTTACCACGTTCAGTTATAAAAGAAATAGTCTGAGTAAAGCTAAACATTCTTGATCAGTGTGTGCGGCATGTATCAGTTACCACGTTCAGGTATAAAAGAAATAGTCTGAATAAAGCTAAACATTCTTGATCAGTGTGTGCGGCATGTATCAGTTACCACGTTCAGGTATAAAAGAAATAGTCTGAGTAAAGCTAAACATTCGTGTTCAGTGTGTGCGGCATGTATCAGTTACCACGTTCAGGTATAAAAGAAATAGTCTGAGTAAAGCTAAACATTCGTGTTCAGTGTGTGCGGCATGTATCAGTTACCACGTTCAGTTATAAAAGAAATAGTCTGAATAAAGCTAAACATTCTTGTTCAGTGTGTGCGGCATGTATCAGTTACTACGTTCAGTTATAAAAGAATTAGTCTGAATCAAGCTAAAGTTGCAGTTAAAGTTGTTTTGTTTAACTACAGTACACTGATTGATTAATCATCGACTAATGGAAACCCGCTACATAGTTTCTATTAGTAGCTAGGGATCTTTTATATGCATTATCGCACAGACAGGATAGCACATACCACGGCCTTATATACTACTCAAAAGAATTTAAGGGTCAGACGATATTTTCGACATTATTTTCTGAATGTCAATTATATTAGCTAGACCATAATGTCACGCATGGTATTGTTCCATTTTGACGAAAGTGGGTCTAAGCAACCCATAAATGAATTAAAATCCACTGTCATTGACAATGTCGACTAGTTCTAATGGCGAAAACATGCTTACATTTGCACGTAAATTAGGGCGAAAGCAAAAGGTCTGCTAAGTGCCCATAACTTGCTTTTTCACAAAGCGCTTCATTTGCACGCTTTGCACGTGTATTCCATGTTCCCAATGCTGAATTTCCGTATAATTGAAGCTTGCGTTCGTGTAATTCTCCAAATTCGACAATGGTACGACTTCAACTGACTATCGAAGATCGAGGAAGGGCTATTGCTTGGCTTCAGGATGGCAATACGCAAAGAAATGTTGCTATGAGACTTGGTGTCAGTCAGAGTGTCGTTGGCCGACTGTGGGAACGGTACCAAGCAACGAATTCTGTTCGAAATCGTCCACGTTCGGGAAGACCCCGAAGCACTACAAATAGAGAGGACCGCTACATCACCAATATGGCTCTACGTCAACGCACAGCCACTGCACGCCGATTACGTGACAATCTGCGGACTGCGACTGGAACTCGAGTGTCTGATCAAACCATACGCAATCGTCTGAGAGCCAATAATCTATGCTGCCGTCGCCAGGCTGTTCGACCACCACTCCTACCACGTCACAGAACGGCCAGACGTCACTGGTGCACGCTTCATCTGCGGTGGCAACGTGTTCAGTGGGGTCCAGTGATGTTCACTGATGAGTCCAGGTTTAGTCTCCAGTTCAACGACGGTCGGGTTCGTGTCTACAGACGTCCTGGGGAGCGCTTCGCTGACGTTAACGTTACACAACGTCACCGGTTCGGTGGTGGCAGCGTCATGGTGTGGGGCGGCATCTCTATCCACCACAGGACCCCCCTCTATGTGGTGGATGGCAATCTGAATGGAATCCGCTATCTGAATGAGATTATTCGGCCGTTGGTTCTCCCAGGCCTTCAGCAGATTGGCGGCGGTGCAGTTCTGCAGGATGACAATGCCAGACCCCACCGCGGCAGGGTGGTAACGGACTTTCTCAGACAACAAGGTATCACCAGGATGGATTGGCCAGCATATTCGCCTGACTTGGCCCCAATAGAGCACGCCTGGGACGAATTAGGCAGGAGAGTTCGGGATAACCATGCCCCTCCGGCCAACCTTCATGATCTGGGTCAACTTCTTATGGCAGAGTGGCAGGCCATTCCCCAAGAGTTCTTCAGACGTCTGATCAACAGCATGAGGCAATGATGTGTCGAGTGTATTCGCGTCAGGGGTGGATTCACACACTATTAAACGAATGTTCTAATGTGTAAAATCCATGGTTGACAACCTTCAACTTTGACAGCATGTCATGTGACTTTCTTGTATACAGTGACGTTTATTTGTGGTTTTTTGTAAATATGGAACAATAAATAAAAAAATTGGTATAGTTTACATCATCAATCTAATACACTCTGAAACTTATTTGGTTATACATTTTTGACCCTTAAATTCTTTTGAGTAGTATATATATCAGTTGTGGTTCACTGACTGGAACAAACAATAGCCCAGTGGGCCCATCGACAGGGATTGATCCTAAACCGACCGCGTATCAGGCGAACGCTTTACAATTGGGGTAAGTTCCGCTCCTTAGAATACAAAAATGCATAGTTTACAGACACTTAGTGTACACAATTACATGCTGAAAAACAACGGCCAAAATGTGACACGATGTCATCCTTCAGATATGTGAAATAGATGTCCTAGCCATAACAAAGATGGTATCAGGCAACCCTGGCATCGTCAAAATGACCTGGGGACAATATAAAAAAAGAAAAAAAAGATGGTATCAGGTATCCGCAAAAGTTGCACCCGTCATAATCACTGTCAAAACAGCCCACCACCAACAAAAAATAACTAACCAAAAAACTCGAAAAAAACAAAAACAAAAAAAAACACAATAACAAACAAAAATTTAAAAAAAACCCAAACCCCCACAAAAATACAACAATAACAAACAAATCCTAAGTATGGGTTTAGTGGTTCGCTACATCACACTTTGGTTATTTCGACACTTGGTCGATCAATTAATATGCCTATGCAGGTAATACATATACATAACTTACAGCTTCCAAAAAAATTACATTCGTGTGTGTGATATAATCTAGGTGGATATGTAATGCTTCTTTGCCACAGAATATTCATGGGAATTGGGACGAAAATCACGTAATCTTTAAATTCATGATGAATGTGCGCATGATCATGCGCCCGTATCGCTACCTGGCAGCTGTCCTGTTACAGTTTCACGTGCAGAGGACAGAAACATCGCTCCACGACTACTTTTTAATAAGAACATAAGCGGCCCGAGACTAGGCGTCAGATGTCATGGCGTGAGTTCACACTAACTGGATATTCTCTACCCAGCTTTGTTCCATCACTTCGTCTACAGTGTTGATACTGTTATACAGGTAGGGGGCGCATTAACATTAATTAATATGATACTGCTACCTTAAAGTTTGATTTTGTTTAATGACACCACTAGAGCACATTGATTTATTTATCATCGGATATTGGATGTCAAAGATTTGGTAATTTTGACATTCAGTCTTAGAGAGGAAACCCACTACATTTTTTTTCCATTAGTAGCAAGTGATCTTTTATATGCTCTATCTCACAGACAGGATAGCACATACCACGGCCTTTTATATACCAGTCGTAATGCACTGGAACGAGAAATCGATTAATGGGCCCACCGACGAGGATCGATCCAAGACCGACCACGCATCAAGCGATCGCTTTACCACTGGGCTACGTCCCGCCCCGATACTGCTATCTAACACACGTATATTAATCAACTGATATTGCTTTATAAAATCTCAATATGTAATATGTAATTATGTCTGTTGAGCATATACGTAACATATGGTGTGCTTGTTGGTAGCTGTACACCAAATAGTATCTCCTAGGTTCAAAGTTCGAGGTGCACTACCCAAGTTTTGATTCTACAGTTAACGCTACATTGGTGATGTATGTGACAGGGTTTATTGTTAAAGTGTTGTTTCATCTGGACAGTAAACTGCCGTTATTTAATTTGAACCAGTGTTAAAATGCCACCTACTATTGTGCTTGAGACGTGTGGGGGTCCTACTAAACATAGGGTGACACGTTTTGTGCGGAACTAGGGTAGTGAAAGACGCATTCCGTTATGTGCACTTTAGTTGACTTTAAGGGTGAGGGGTGGTAGTACTTATATACAGGGTGTATATGTTGATTAAAACGCTGCGTGTAGCGGATTTAGCTTCATATGCTATTGTTGTCGTCTGTGAGTTGAATTGGTGGTATACACCCTGCTCCTGTGGTGAACCAGTTAGCCGTACAACTACCCACGCTTCATGCATTTTGACATTGAGGTGACATCTTATAAAATGTGTTTTTAGGAAAATCGTAACTGCAAGTTAGTTTGCTCAAAGTGTAAAACATGTTTCCTTACTGTTTATTCCAAATCTGACTGCACGACCACAGACGACAATTATATGTTTCTATTGGGCGTTAGTGGCTATAGCACTTTTACTGACATCACTAGGCCCATGGATTTGTTTATGCACCTTTGCCTGACCGGGGACAACATGTCTTGAAAAGTACAACCCATTATTGTCCAGGGGCCTAATTCACAAAAAGTCTCTTAGGCTCCGCTAGACAACAAAGCATCCTCTTTCAAAGTCTTTTAGAATTGCACTGCGAGATCGCAAAGTTGCGAGAGTTTAGTGAATTAGGCCCCTGCTCTTTCTCCCAGGATATTGGTTTAAAGATGTACAGCCACTAAACCTGGCCAAAATACACTCATTTTACACTAATAGTACTACATTTGTATGGGCTGGAATTACCACAAAAAGGTCTTCAACAAGTTACACCTGTTTGCAGATTGCATGCTCTACCCTATCAACTTCAATTTATAAGCTGCCACTTCCAAGCTGTCTGCTATAAAATAATCACAGTCAAACAGCAGCCTACTTGCGTGGATATATTTGAAGATAACTGTGATCTATGGCGTATGTTTACGGGGAAGTATGTATATCTCCGCTGCAAAGCCAATATTTCAACGGCATGCAGTGTTGGTGTGGGGTGGATACGCACTTGACACAGCATTTTTGTTACTGTTATAGCTATGTAAATTTGGTATATGAAGGTAAACTTGATATATTCCCATATTAATTCCATTTTCTGTATTTTCCATATTACTTGTACTGCTATTTAACGTGCACGTAATTGAGACAGAAATGTCAATCCATTCTGTATAAATACGGTTAGTTATACAGTAGGGATCGATTTTTATTATAAATACATACACGTTAAATTCCAGTCTGTGTAAATATACGAGATTTACCAGTATATCGTCGCATGAGAACCAAACAACGTAAGTGCATCAGAATGTATTTCTAAACAGCCGAGATAATGAAGGAAAACTGTTATGTTTTTCCATTAGTAGCTAAGATGTCGAATTTGTTTTAATGGCCACGAAACCTGATCAAATGTACGATTTGTTTGACTATTTGCGATACTCATAGCATATCAGGTGTTTTAGTTATTATACTACGTTTATTAACGTATTCTCTTCCAAGTGTTCCCACCTACTCCACTCCGCCCTCATTCGTTACAACGGACCTGCATATCCATATGTAGTAGTGTCGGTATAAAGTGCTCCTACTGCCACTAGCTAATGGACATTTTTCTACCATCCCAGTTGGAAGAACGCTGGACTCTCATACCGAGGAATCGTGGTTCGAATCCCCTCTGTGGAGGGTGATTTATCTCTTACTCATAGGTGTTCGTTTCTGGATTTGAAGAGCAGTGTTATTTGCACTATGGGACGGGTGGCATGGGGAGGGTGTAGGCGGCACACCTCGCCCCGCGGAACTCCAGACCTGGCGAGACGTGGGTACTCCACTGGACGTTGGAGCACGGGGCTGGATTGGACGCAAAGCCCACCCCTTTCCGAACCTTCCTGCAGGGCTATTAGTAATAAGGAATATAATAAGTTAAACAATATAAGCTAAATCAAAATATTAGTGTCAACTAAATTAAAATTATAACCATGTCACTGAAAAACATTCGAACGACGACTTAAAATCGCCCCCCACCCCATATTTAAAATACAAGGTACAAAGATTTAATAAACAACACTCAGACACATTACAGGTTCTAATAGACCAAATCAATTCCTATTGCCGATAATGTTAACATTTACTATTAAAACTGATATAAGCAGCGTTTCAACACATCCAGGAAGTACAGCAATAGAAAGTGTGGCACCTCACATCTAATCTACCTGCAAGAAAATTGGGGGTCACGTATCATTTAAGAGATTTAATTAATGTTTTTAATAGCAACCATGATTTTTTTCTGAAAATTGCAGTTCCATTTTTGGGGGTACCCCGCATTAGTTTCAACCTCTACTATATACTGCATACCAACTGCATAACAAATAAAAGTGTATTTATTTATTGTCAATGGATAATAGTAGTTGCACAAATAATCAATGTAACATATTACTACCAATCACACCCACAGCTGTTTTTACTCTTTAAATATTTGACGGTGCACGTCGAACTTTGACACGGAACTCTCTTCTTTGGTACTATGCAACCTACAATGTGTAACAAGAGGACATTTTCAAATACATAATTAACATACATGTCAAACAAAATAGCTAAAATGTGCCGAGAAACGTCAGTTCACAAGACTAGATAATGTTTTGATAAATACAGCTAGGTTTTGTAATAATGGTGTATTACATAATCACAGCATATTTTTCATTTTAAAAACGCTAGGATTAATTCCATAATATTGTTTTATATATTTTCTACTAATGTTTTGAATATTATCATTTTTACAATTGAATGAATTATGGTATTCATCTCCAATATCAGTATTATAAAGTTTGGATATTCTATTTTCTCTAGGAACGTTAAACCATCTGCCAGTTTCGATTGGTAATCTTAAATTTGACGTACGCAATTTAGTTATCCCGCATCTATTTTGCTACGATAATCTCGACAAATAGGTTTCGAAGTAAAATTCTGTTTTAAATAATATATACAACTGACCCCTAAAAGAGTTTGTAATGTCTGAGAACGACTGTTGTATAAATTGATCGCAGAGGTTTTGTTTTAATTCTTGTGTATACGATTTGAAATAATTATTTTGATTGGTATAGATGTACCCCATTCCCGTGTTATTGAAAATACTTTTTAAAAATGAATTTCAACCATTTAATTGATTTCTTTCACCACTGTTTAAAGAAAACATTAATTTATATAAAATACTACTAAGTTTATTTTCCTCTTTTACCAGTTTACTCTAAAATGCCACCTTTCGTAACTTTACTTTTATTTCTAAAGGGAACTGTCCTAATTCTCCATACACCATACAATTTGGTGTAGGGGCCAACTTTTTTTTTACCTTCAAAATCCGTTTACAAAACTGGAGATGAATTTTTTCTATTATTTGCAAATTTCATACATAATCAAAAGTTACCCCATAACTGTTCCTCTACCCTGGGTCAGGCCAATGGCCATACCAGAGACCGGACCCAGGGTGGACATGCCTGAACCCGATGGATGTGGACATGGATAAACGTTTGGATTTGGATTTTGCATATAAACTGCTTAATATTTGCCCCACCTTTAATAACAAGATTATGTCCAAAGAAGCAATAAAACCTAGTTAAGGTCACTCACTCCGTGCCATTGACTTGATGGACATAAGACTGAATCAAGGAGCGTCTGCTATTGATTTTAGGTTTACTTACTTACTTAATCTCCTTCGCGCTGAGAAGCCCATAAGGCTGTAACCAGAGATCGCCACTGCTGCCCGTCTTTTGCCAGCTTCTCCAGCATCCCCCAGGTCAGACTGCCCTCTCGGATTTCCTTCTCCACTGTCCTCCATGTTTCTTTCGGAATATAAACAGGATTAGCAGCAGTAAACGGTCGTACAGAATTGGTTTGACCAATTAGATGAGAACATTCTATGATGGCACGCAGACATGTTCGAAACTGAGCGTACAAATAAATATACGAAATATGGACATTGATAGAGTAATAGGGTCGTTTGGTTTGGTGATTTAAGGGATCTCATGCCCAATTATTTTACTACATTTAAACTTATTTTATCGATGGCACATTAAATCTGCTCTGACATCTGTAATAAAACATTGTAAGTTACCTACAATCAAATCAAGACACATAGATCCTGGCTGGGGAGGTATCAATGCAATCTTTCCTAATTCACAATTACGCCCGTTATATATGCTATTTATGCGTCAGTTATGCGTGTTGTACAGGGTTGCATTTGATTTTCATTATCATATCCAAAATAAGTCGCAAGCACGCTGCCATGGGCACATGGACCTCAAATATATGGGCTGTCTGTGCAGGACGATGTGTTCATGACTAGCTGTTGATGGTTAGTGAAGTCAGTATGATGACCTATACATCTGTGTAACCGTTCAGAACTCTCTTTCAATGAGACCCAGATCCTGGGATGCAAACCTGAACTTAACCTCAAATCAGAAATCTGAACCAATACGCCATCCAGCACGGTCAGACGCTCGCACATACACACGCACACACGCACTCACATACACACACACACACATACACACGCACACACATACACACGCACACACATACACACGGACATATATACACACGCACACACATACACACGCACATACACACACACACACACATACACACGCACATACATACACACGCACACACATACACACGGACATATATACACACGCACACACACACACACACACACACATACACACGCACATACATACACACGGACACACATACACACGGACATATATACACACGCACACACATACACACGCACATACACACACACACACACACATACACACGCACATACATACACACGCACACACATACACACGGACATATATACACACGCACACATATACACACGCGCACACATACACACATACATACGCACACACATACAAACGCACACACATACACACGCACACACATACACACGGACATATATACACACGCACACATATATACACGCGCACACATACATACACACATACATACGCACACACATACAAACGCACACACATACACATATATACACACACACGCACACATACACACGCACACACATACACACGCACACACACACACGCACACACATACACACGCACACACAAACCCAGCAACCCCACATACATTCACACATACATACACACTCACACTGACATACACACACGCCACACAGAGAGTGAGAGAGAGAGAGATCGCATAAGCGTACGAGACAGGGCGCAGGCTGTGTGTGAGGCAACTGCCCCACCCCCTAGTTCTAGAGTAAAACTTCAACTTCGGGCAAAAAGTATAGAGATATTCTAGCAATGTGTTAATCTAAGATCTTTTTACCGTGTATTTTTATCATTCTACCCTCAAAATTAGTTGTAATCCATGTAAAAATGCAACAGACACATACACAAGCACATACACGCACACAGTTATTTTTTGCTTTTCTATTTTTTAAATTAATTTTAATATTGTTCGGTGCATTGTTTTTCGTACGCGATGAATTGGATGAAAGTAAACACGGTGACCTAGCTCCAGGCTGTATTACGACATTTTTATCCTATTGATGAAATTGTAATTATGAAAGAAACTATTCTTTGTCGCGTCAATAAGCCTGGAGCGAGCGTGTAGTTTTTGTGGCATTATTTGATGCGCAGAAAGATTAAAGATGCTATAAGCTGTCACGTATTGATCCCCAGCTCCTCCCCCACCTGTCAGTCCCCCCCCCCCCCCCCCCTAAAAACAGACAACTAAACAAAAACAACGCACTTAGTAGTAAGGAGCGAACAAATCTTAAAACCACTGAATACGAGTCTTAAAGCCGATTCGCGTTCAGGCGGTAGAGCGCTAGCGAATACATTTAACTGGTATCATATCACATTTATTTAGCGTTAGAAACAAAACACTAGTCTAGAGTCGACCGCTAGCGCTCGATATCCTGATCATGCCTCCAGTAATTTATTTCAACACTTCATCAAGGCCGGAAGCCGTGACCCACACTGTATTTCAGAGAACACATGGCAATATCCAAAATATTAAAAAACACCTGACTACAGATTTTCGAAGCTATTTTAGCACTACGATATCGTAAAATGTTAGCTATGACGTCAGCACGACGAATGACAGCCTACGTTGGTTTTACGATACTGTTGCGCTGAGACAGTTTTGAAATTATGGGCCCTGATGGGCTGTCCCTTAGCGATGACCTACATATGAAATCCAAACGTCCAATGAAACTAACACTGCAAATTGCGATTATTTTTTTTACCGATAACACGCAATTTAACTATGCAAACACAAGTTCTGTAAATACTTCAGGAAAGGATGTATTAAACAAATTCTAAACCTGGTCTTTGTTATAAAATATTACAGTTGAGGCCGTTAAATATAATCTATATTACAAACGTATTGTTTAAGAACTACCAACCTCGCGTGCACTCGTTAGATTCAGTTTTACATAAACTGTATTTAATACTGTTTAGGTGGGGAGTCGAAGCCATAGACTTTGGCACAGTCCACCGTTACTTGCTAAAGTTCCACTAGACCATTAATTTTTCCATCCATCTTGTTTTACAAGAACTCGTTGTACGATAAATGATATCTGACGACCACTCACGTCGTATTGTCTGTTGTACAGAACACTAATTGTCTGTAACTGTCACTAATTACCAGACGCGACCGCCAGTTTGTGGAATTAGTACACAAGTCTCCGCGTTACAATGGTTAACCAAATGTGTCACGACACACCTCACCTGTGTATCAAACACGCACACGAGTTGTAAAACAATCAGTGAACGGACGCTGAACTTGGGCGGTCAAATGGGAAAGCCCACGAGAATCTAATGTTCATTTACCGAATTGTACAGGTCCAAAAACGATTCCTTTCTATGTTCGTATAAATAAACCGATTTACGTGAGTTGGCGGATGAATTAATCAGAACAGACAAATGGATAAATGAACGCGCCGATTGATAATCGACATGATTGATTGTATACGTGAATTATAGTAGTTACAGTAAGTGATTTGATTTCGTTCTGCTTCACATGCAGTAGGTCTTAGGATCGATTCAGCTTCCTGGTCAGGTCATAGGGTTTTACGTGCATATTCAGAGCAAGCTGTTGTCCCCGTGGGCGCAGGTGCCGTCCAGCTTCATGGGTCATTAGAAGTAAGTTGTAGATTCAATTTTGTTTGAAGATATCTTAAAGTCACGAGCAATAAGAGAACCAGTTTTGTACATGTATTTTCTCCCCATGGCATTGAATTAGCGTTATCAACTAAAGATGGAGTCGATTCAATGCTCCGACCACTCGGCCAAGCAGTGGATCACCAGGTAACACATGCTTTTAATATTTATAAAGCTCATAGGGATGTGGTGTGTAATAGGTTCAAATTACCCCCCGGTTCAGGTTACCCCCCGGGTAATTTGAACCTAGGTTCAAAGTACCCCCCGTAGTTTCAAATTACCCCCACCCAACAACCAGTAAATTTTCACAAATAGGGTATATTTTTTACATCGAAACGTTGATATATATATATATATATTAAGTATTCCTATAAAATATGAAAATTCATATTACACGAACACATATTTTGCATAAAAAGTATGGAAACCTAGATAGAGTGGATATCAGAATTTATGTTTAAGCAAATATTTCGAGAATAGAAACCAAAATGTGACATCTTACATTGTACACGATGAGTGATAGGGGGGTCGTTTGAAACTAAGGGGGGTAGCTTGAAACTAGGTTCAAACTACCCCGGGGGTAATCTGAACATAGGTTCAAACAACCCCCGGTAATCTGAAACTAGGTTCAAACAACCCCCGGTAATCTGAAACTAGGTTCAAACAACCCCCGGTAATCTGAAACTAGGTTCAAATTACCAGGGAGTAACTTGAATACGGGAGGAATTTGAAACTGGGACACCTGAAATCTGGAAATCTATCCGCGCAAGTAGTCTGCTGTTTAACTGTGATTATTTCATGGCTTGGAAGTGACAACTATTAGGTTGAAGATAATAGGCTAGAACATGTAATATGCAAACATGTGTAACTTGTTGACATTGAATACTTGAAGTCATTCCGACCCATGCTAAAGTAGAACTTTTTGTGTAAAATGGGTGTACTCCGGCCATGTTTTGTGGGTGCCTTTGTTTCAACCAATGTCCTGGAAGAAAGAGTCGAACAAAAGGGGTTGTCCTTTTCGGGGTATGTTGCCCTCAGGCAGGCAAATGTGCATAACAACTGATATTATGCCATAGTGCTACAGCCATTAACGGTACACAGTGTTAATGATTGTGGTTTGTGGCTATAATTCCACATTCTGTCTTCTGTACTAAATTTCCTCCAAACCTTACCAACAAAAGCACCCTTGTGGAGGAAATTTTACACAAAATATTCACAATGTCTAATTTTTCAGAAGCAAAACGTAGCGATATTGCATTACGAAATATAAATAATATTATGTTGGTTTTATAGTATAGACTGTTTTAAAAGGTATCATGTATAGCTATCCATAACCCTAGCCCTAATTCTTTTTAAAGATTTGTTAGGTGGGGAAAATAAGGAAGACTTGCCGCAGTAAGTCGTACAATTGATTCCCCGAGTGTTCCTAAGTAACGTACGTTATGTCATCACAGGCGATTTGTCGTGTACGTGACAAGCGATAGGTTGTATTATTGATTCCACGTACGATACGATATATAACAATCGATTCCACCTCAGGTGTCGTAAATTCATAGCATCGAGCACTCGCTGCCAATCCATTGGGATATTTGTTTCTTTCCAACACTGCTCCACGACTGATATATTAAAAGTCGTGGTGTGTCGTCTCCTATCTGCGAAAAGGTACATACAAAGAATCTGATGCTGCTAAAAGGTAAATAAAAACAGAATAAATCACAGCGAGTGTCACACATCTTATGTTTGAAATCCAGCATTTCGTTCTTTTAAAAACAACCAATGTCCCATGACTAATATATCAAAGGCTGTGGTATGTCATGTCCTGTTCGTGGGAAAATGTATACAAAAGATATCCTGCTACTAATGGAAATATTTAACCGTTTTCCAATAACCGATGATTAATTAATGTGCTCTAGTGGTGTTGTTAAACAAATCAAAACTTCAAGTTTTCTTTTTAAAATACGTTCTGAATTGATCCTGCTATGCATTATGCTAAATTAAAATAATGTTTTCACATGCATTAAACTGATTTTTGACACCAATAAGGATATTATTCTTAAAAATATAGAACGCAAAATAAGCATTTACTAACTGCTATTGACAGTGATTATTAAAACTACCATAGACGCCTATAAATTATTTACAGTCTTCTGGTTATTTTAAGCTATGTGACGAAAGAAAATACCAAAGCTGTTTTTTTCTCAGATGTTTTTTCTTTCTTCATTTCATTTGGGTAAATGTCACAAGGTCTAGAAGCCACTGGAGGTAAAATGTTGGTTTCGAATTCGTTTTTAGTAGCGGAAGTGAGATTTGAAGCTTAAAAAACCTTATTTGTCAAGCGACCTATTGATGGCTTCGTTACATAGAGGAATGGAAGACATTCGAATGCAAATGATTAGTGCAACTTTTAAAATTAAGTTTTGAAGACTCATTCGTGTGAATGGAATGAGCGGTGGGTGGATGAGGCATTATTGATGACGGTGGTATATTGTCGAGATTACGTTCAGCTAGGGTTCAAGTACGCTTTGTTGGTCACATATATTAAATATTGGTGTTGACGGGAATAGGGGTTAGGGTTAATATCGACACACACGGTATGTTCAAGGAACAATTCGTTCTCAAAATCTTGATCAGAGATATTTCTAGTCAAATGAAAATTGATTAACTACTGTTTAATGTTTTAACATTGTGTAGAGATCTTTGAAATTTTCATAGCGAATTGCGGCGCGATACTGAATACAATGTTCCCTGATGTTATATTCATGAACATATACTCAAATTATGAATATACTTTGATACTTTGCACAGCTCTTTACACTGATATTGATCATCAATTGATTCATATTTTTACCACTGTTGCCACCCACTAACCGATGTATTGTTGTGCTGGGGTGTCGTTAAAAATTCATTTATTTGCTCATTCATTCATTCATTCATTCATTCATTGTTTTATTCCATCTGTTGGAGGGTATTTAAAAATGCATTCTTACTGATGGTAATAAATAGTGTGTGGAGGTGGGATATGATTTTCATCTTCTACATTGGTCGACGTATCCGCTATTAACCTCACTACCGAGTCACTGTGGATATTTCAGAATCTTTCAGGAGGAAATCAAAGTCCCAAACGCGTGTCCCCAATAATTAACACATTTTACTAATGTAAATCACTATCACTATCACAACTATAGCCTCAACATGTTTTAATGGTCGACGTTCGAGATTAGTGAGATATTAGGCCGGGGACGGGTTTGATGTTTTCACTCACTACACCTTCATGTTAGGCCGGGGACGGGTTTCATGTTTTCACTCACCACACCTTCATGTTAGGCCGGGGACGGGTTTGATGTTTTCACTCACTACACCTTCATGTTAGGCCGGGGACGGGTTTGATGTTTTCACTCACCACACCTTCATGTTAGGCCGGGGACGGGTTTGATGTTTTCACTCACCACACCTTCATGTTAGGCCGGGGACGGGTTTGATGTTTTCACTCACTACACCTTCATGTTAGGCCGGGGACGGGTTTGGTGTTTTCACTCACTACACCTTCACGTTAGGCCGGGGACGGGTTTGTTGTTTTCACTCACCACACCTTTATATTAGGCCGGGGACGGGTTTGATGTTTTCACTCACCACACCTTCATGTGAGGCCGGGGACGGGTTTGATGTTTTCACTCACCACACCTTCATGTGAGGCCGGGGACGGGTTTGATGTTTTCACTCACTACACCTTCACGTTAGGCCGGGGACGGGTTTGATGTTTTCACTCACCACACCTTCATGTTAGGGCGGGGACGGGTTTGATGTTTTCACTCACTACACCTTCGTGTGAGGCCGGGGACGGGTTTGGTGTTTTCACTCACTACACCTTCGTGTTAGGCCGGGGACGGGTTTGATGTTTTCACTCACTACACCTTCACGTTAGGCCGGGGACGGGTTTGATGTTTTCACTGACGAAGTTTCTCAGGTGCGGTGTGTCCATTGGCGTCAGAAGCAATGGAAGTGGGGCGAATATGCGTTACCCTCTCTATAATTGAAAAGCGATAGAAATTTGAATTTGAAATATTTTATTTTTCAACTACAACTACATGTGTAATTATCGGGAAAGTTCACAAGAATGTAGGTTAGAATTATTCATGTTACTGTATTAGAATATTGTTTTAATACGACCAGAGTTGACTCCAAGCATTCTAAAACTGCATTATAACACACACACACACACACACACACACACACACACACACACACACACATGACCTCACATTTAATAATTGTCCCTTCCCCTCATCCAAGTGTCTGACATTATTCTTCCGACGCCTGTTATTAACCGCAATGAAACAGTGCACTTGCCATGTAATTAATCAAAGATTATTTTGAAAATCTCAAAACGGAGACCTGTATAGTAACTGGCAACAACTAGAGCTGGGCGGTATTGAAATTTGAGATTCGATATCAATATCGGTATTTTTGTGGTGATTTACCCCGGTATCGGTACGGTATTCGGTATTGACACGATTCCGATATCGAGCGCTATTTTTGGTATACTCGGCTTTAAACGCATGCCTGTGTTAAAGCTCCTTCGCTAATTTCATCTAAATACAATTAAATTCCATACACAAGGCTCTCGTCTGATTTATACCAACCCATTTTGCGTTCGTCAGATATATTATTAGTGCCTTCCGGGAAATATTTTTCAATTCCGAAATTTCGGTATTTTGAAATTTGCTCGGTACGGTAAATCGGTATTAACATAATACCAATACCGAACGGTATATACGGTATACCGCCCAGCTCTAGCAACAATCACCCCTTAACGCTGGTGATCCAACACAGTTTTAACATTCACCAAGGAATATTTAACTTAATGCTAGGATCAGACTACCAACTGCCAGCAGAAAGTTGGCCAATTTTCTGCTGTCACGACTTCTACTACTTTCCAGTCGCTGGTCTGAGCGATCTTACAACTCGATTCTCGTCGTATAACCCATTAGTTCCATCTGAGCGCACCCGTTGTAAGTCGGGATTTGAGAAATAACGCAACTGTTGGGTTGGCCAACTTTCTGCTGGCAGTTGACAGTCTGATCCTAACATTACATCACTTTAATCATTTAAAAACAACTTGCGAAAATACTGAGTACGAGCGAAATCAATGGTTACTAACATTTAACAACCACCAGTGAACCGACAAGATAATCACTGTGATATTCTAGTTTAATAGATACAAATTAAATGGAAATAACTTAAAAAAAAAAAAAAAAAAAAAAAATTCCCCATTCTGGTTATATATTGCCCATGTAGTAATCGATTGTTTATAACAGGAAATGTCTCATTAATTATACTTTACGGGCGAAGCGGTAACATTTTTATTTTACCGTTGGCACAACTTGTGGAAAATTCTCTTTTCTTATCTCCGTACAGATGTACAAAGATGGGCTGTTGGCCATGGCAGGTTTATATGGACTGGTCTGTACAGGCGTCTCTTCTAGGATTAATAGAAATAAAACTTTTGCAGACTTTACCGTGTAAGATCGTAATCTGTAGTGGGTTGGAACGGAAATGGAGATATAGTACTACAGATATCTTAGCTTTGTATTACTGAACAGGCGTCAAGTGATTATATGATATGCTTTATTGGAAATGGAATGAATGAATGAATGAATGTTTTATTACAAATAGGTTCTCCAATCACTGAGCCAGCACTGCATGAATGACACATAAAAAACATGGTATATCATGTCTTGTCTTGTATGTACCATCCTGTCTGTGGGAATGTACGCATAAAACATCCCTTGTTGATATTCGGAAGTATTATGCTATGTAACGGGATGAATGAAAGTCTATCGACATCAGATAATAGATCTGTTTCTATGTCTGTACGTTTCTCTGTCCACGTGTCTGTCTGTCTGACTCACTTCCTCCTTCCATCTCTCTCTCTCTCTCTCTCTCTCTCTCTCTCTCTCTCTCTCTCTCTCTCTCTCTCTCTCTCTCTCCCCCCCCCCTCATATAATATAATAAATATATAATATTTATAATATGAACAGGACAAACTTGATAACCTACGTCTTTAATTTGTTATTATATATTTTATCCTGAACTCAACAGCATTAGATGAGTGAGTCTTTATTCCTAACTTTCGATTAAGCTAAACCAGAAAGCGTTTTACTGTATGACATGCAAAATTCACGACATCATTACTCTACTGTTATAGACGTTCAAAGACATTTTATATTTGCCACAACACCAAACTTTATTTCGGCTGATATTAACGACGCAATGAACACACAACTGAAAATGTAATCAAATCGTCACGTGACGGGTGAACTGAGTAGGATGGAGTCTGTATCAGGTATCGAACCCAGTACCTACCGACCCTAGATCCAGTGTCAGTACTAGTATTTTGTCCCTTTACGGCAGATTCATCACACGAGTATGCAGTCCAGTAGAATAACTAGGGTTGGTTGGCGGGTGTTAGCAGTCCAGTAGAATAACTAGGGTTGGTTGGCGGGTGCTAGCAGTCCAGTAGAATAACTAGGGTTGGTTGGCGGGTGTTAGCAGTCCAGTAGAATAACTAGGGTTGGTTGGCGGGTGTTAGCAGTCCAGAAGAATAACTAGGGTTGGTTGGCGGGTGTTAGCAGTCCAGTAGAATAGCTAGGGTTGGTTGGCGGGTGCTAGCAGTCCAGTAGAATAACTAGGGTTGGTTGGCGGATGCTACCAGTCCAGTAGAATAACTAGGGTTGGTTGGCGGGTGCTAGCAGTCCAGTAGAATAACTAGGGTTGGTTGGCGGGTGTTAGCAGTCCAGTAGAATAATTAGGGTTAGTTGGCGGGTGTTAGTCACAAGATGCCCTCAGTGATCGCTTGACGATCTCGGGTCAACGCGTTTGGTTTGTATCTCCTAAACAACCCTAAGTCCAGTCGTTAGTGCTAATAATACACAATATATCGCCGCTGGACGGCTATGGATTACGACGGTCAAAATGCCACGCTGCCCGAATGCTGTTTGTCTCCGTAATAAACGGTAACAAGTATACGCGCCGACTCTTACTGGTCAGTCTTCATATAGCACGAGTTAATTAGAGAGTTAAAATCTAAAAAATTTAAAATTACTTATTTATGACAAATAACTCTGAATAACTATATTATAAACCCCACACAATGTCATAATATCTTCATAATTAACTCAAAAAGATTAAAATTGTAATGTACTGCATCTCAGCGTTAATAGTGTCCCCCCCCCCCCCCCCCCCCCCCCCCCCAAGAGTCACAGTTCGGATTTGGTTCGCGTCTTGTCATTGACGATGAAGTAGATGCTATTTCGGTGGAATCGTTGATGAAGAATTTCTATGGACATTACGAGTTTATGTCTTAAACACGTGTAGGCCCTAACTACATACATTTACAATGCTTAAACACCTGCGTTTAAGAATAATTCGGCCCATAATCTCCTTAGAAATTCTTCATCACGTATCCACCGAAATAGCAGCCATTTCATTGTCAATGACAAGACGTGATCCAAATTCAAACTGTGTGACGTCACACATTAACCTTTCGATCACCTTTATATTATTAGATTTTCTAATAATATAAATTTAAAAACTAATAGTAAATGAAATGATTCATGTGATAGTTTGGGACTGTAATTGAATATGTAATCTTTAGCATTCGTGTTTAGTCATTATACAACTTAGACACTGCCCCTTTAAATGCCGACAGGTGCTGGGTTCGTTTCTTGGGACTGAAAAGGAAATGTATATTTATTAAAGTTAAAGTTTGTTTTGTTTAACGACACAACTAGAGCAAATTGATTGAATGATTATCGGCTATTTGATATCAAACATTTGGTAATTTTGACACGTAATGTTTAAAGGAAAGCCGCTACATGTTTCCATTAGTAACAAGGCATTTTACAGGCGGGACAGTCCATACCACGGCCTTTGATATACCAGTAATTTTAAGATACGGCTATTTTGTATCTAATATATGATTGGGGCGGGACGTAGCCCAGTGGTACAGCGCTCGCTCGATGCGCGGTCGGTCTGGGATCGATCCCCGTCGGTGGGCCCATTGGGCTATTTCTCGTTCCAGCCAGTGCACCACGACTGGTATATCAAAGGCCGCGGTATATACTACCCTGTCTGTGGATGGTGCATATAAAAGAGAGAGATGGAAGGAGGAAGTGATTCAGGCAGATAGACATAGAAACGGATCTATTATATCTTGGAGAACCATTATGCCTATAAACCGTTAGTGCGATTTATTAAAGCGGCGAGTGCACGCACCGCCAATCTTAGCCCGTGACAAGTCGACATGTTGTCCGTTTATTCCCCCAGCACACGTTCGATTCCTGGCACGGTGCCACTGGTTACACGGTGTGATCACAGACCTGATTGCTATCAATTCCGTTAATGCGTTCGATCGCCGCACATCTGACATCAAAGATTATATAATCAACAGTCTGAAACTAATTGCTCTGGATGATAAGGCAGCACTTTGAAAATCTATTTGTCAGTAATTACAGTCATAAACTACGATTAATTTCATATGAAAATATCTGTAAATAGAAGTAGGGCTTTTCCGGAAAGTTATGTGTCTGTCTGTCTACATATTATCTGCCAGTATGCCCCCCCCCCCCCCCCCCCCCCCCCCCCCCCCCCGTCTGAAGGCCACACACAGCATATTGTCAGATATTGCAAGTAATGAATCCTTATGACTATATACCACGACACTGAAGTTGATGTAGTTGCTGGATACATAAAGACAGCACTGGTTCCCCTTCTTCAAAATCAGTGTCTTTGATTTAGACATTGTACCACTTTCTATCCTCATAATTTTGACCGCTTTTTTGTTGTTATTATTGTTTTGGCACCTGACGCGAGGAACAAATTAATAACTACCCTCTAAATACTCTTACGGAGCCGAAGTAGCATGTGCCTTAAACAGTAAAGGAACCTAGACAGTTTCATACATTTTATGGTCAAAATACATACCTACAGATATATATATATATATATATATATATTCTGTATTTCCTCTTCAAAACTAAGATTGTGAAATAGGTTACAGTAAAATATAGAGGCTATTTCGGAGTTTGGTTTTTCGAATACGATTTTTATGTCAACGAGTGATGTGTGAAAATATGGTTGTGACGGAACATGCTCTTAATTTAGTTTTATTTAGTATTAATTGTGTTAGAGGGCCGTGTGCAGTTCCAAATGCACTTATCCAGGTGGGCAATTTGTTACGTAATACCTTTGCGCGACGGTCGCCTAATACACACCCATTCAGATGCGGGGGCCATGTGGCGAGTAGTTACGTAATACCTCCGCGAGTGCGGTTTTTACAACCGTGATTTGGCGACGATGGCGACAGCCAGTCTGATGATCAGAGGAAAATATACCGACTCTGGGAGAGGTGGAATATCAGATGATAGGTGAGGTACCGCGTTGTACCCCCAGGCAATATTCGCTGTCTCTGAGAGTTTTGAATAAATAGCTAGGGTTTAGAGATATCTAGAAGAACCATAGGAAGGTATCCCGGGGGAACGTTGTCCGTTTGGACTTTGGTAAATATATTATTTCTGCTCTGTTGTATAACCTTGATGTGATTGATGTGACTTTACATATTTTAAGACTGTATTATACCAATATTCTTTAGACAGTGTCTTCGGTCATCTGACGAAGTAAATCGTAGTCTTACTGTTCTATATTTATACGAGTATTTGGTAATATAAAGCTTAGCCAGTCATCTTAGAAGACCTAGGTAAACTGTAGGTTATTGTCTTTATTGTGATAGGTACCAGTATTAATTCTGTGTTACAAGGTTACTGAATGAGTAGTTAAGGGTTAATTAAAAATTAACCAGTTAGGAATAGTGTTGTAATTCCTTTATTAATTAAGTTCTCCTGGCAGTGTTTCTCAATTATCACACGTTATTGAACGAGTAGTAAGGGTTAATTAAAAATTAACCAGTTAGGAATAGAGCTGTAATTCCTTTATTAATTAAGTTCCCCTGGAAGCGTTTCTCAATTATCACACGCGTGGGTGTTGTGTCACGGTGAAGTGATTAGCATATTGTGTAAACTAGACACCTAGAGATTAACTAATTAAGTGATCAGTTCTGGGTTGTTGTTATTATTGTTGTTATTAATTAACTACTGCGGCAGTACATTTGTCAGCGTAGGTTAATACAGATTCCAAAGTGTATTGTGTTTTTGTTGTGTTTTCTAGTGAACTAAACGTGCTATAATAATATATACTTTATATAAGATCGTATCTCTGATCATACCTAGACGAGCCAAAGCGGTTTTGAACTGCCCGTTACAGTTCTAATAGATATACAGTTAGGAGATATATTTGGACAATCGTGTTTGATTCAGTTACGGGTATTATAGAATCCCCGTGACAATGGTTTTCACACATCACGAGTTAACATAAAACTCGTATTCAGAAAAACACCATGAAATGTTCTATATATTATATACATCTTTTCTACTTTTTGACAATATCTTTCACGTTTCGTTAATATCCTATCAAAAACACGTAACGGCATGGTATATTTGTTCCGATGGGACATTTCCAGAACATTTACTTGACCATAGACGTTTTAAAAGAAATTTATTTAATAATACTGCTGTGCAAACATACCTGACAAAACGATCCTCCCAAAACCCCCACAAAAACAAAACTAATCAAACGCCAAGTTTAATTTTATCTTACATTCAATGACAGGACATTGTGTCATTATTAGTTAGCTTCGTATTCAATCAGTAATTGCACTTCATATCCCTTTTTTATAGGTACAATTGTTTAAATTACTTTTGTTTTCAAATTCGGTCAGATGCATTGGTAATCATCAAGCTTAAACACGAAGAAGCGACACTGACCTCAGATTCAAAACAGAATAATTTACAAGGGAGATAATTTAATAATGAACTTGTTCAAAAAAGTAAATACATTTTCTATATTTTCACTGTAAATACAATTTCTGTATTTATGATTCGATATCTCAGAAACGTATCCATCTTGTTTTGGAATATAGATGGTGCTTTTAAATTAATTGGTGGCCAGCGGATTTGCAAACTAAATGATACAGAATTACAGTCCACACTTTTTAAATCTGATATTATCTGTCTTGCAGAAACACATTCTAGTAAAAGTGATTCTTTATCTCACCCAGGTTACTATATTTTCCCACCTAATATTAGACCAAAATACATTAATGCACCCCGTAACTTTAGAGGCATGGTAGTTTGTATTAGGTCGGGCATACGAGATGGTGTTAAACAAATGCCTTTAACTAGTAGTGAAATCACATGGGTAAAATTATGTAAAACATTTTTTAAACATGGATACTTCTTTTCCCATTGCAGTCGAGACCGTATGCCACAGTTGCCATGAATTTGCCAAGTTTAGAGCAGTTAAACGATTTCCACGCTAATAAAAAAGAATAGCATAACATATGTAAGGTTTTTACTTGTTTTGTTTGTTGATTTGTTTTAGGGGTCATATACTAAATTAATTTACATTTAATTTAACATCCCAGAGCCCATTAGAAGAAGTATTTGGTTATCGTTAAATACTCGTTCCTAATAAAAGATATAGCATATGTGGACGTAGCAAGTCTCTTCTTTGCATATCTAAGCCATCTGTCGCAATGACCATATACTAGTAGTTTATATTTAGCAGTCATCAACTAAAAACGTGCTCGGTTGTCTTCGTTTTGCCTTCCTTTCATTGAAAATCAACAGAACAAATCTTGCTATTAATCGAACACGAGGACCATATAAGGCTGAAATAGTTTTTTCTTGTAGTATTTACCTCATCTGTCGCAGTTACCAGATGACTGACATTTAATAGCTGACGACTGAACAAAGCGCTGGGTTTTCGTTAAACAAACATCATCTACTCTTCATTTCATCAAACATTATTTTTAAAAAGCAGCCACAGTTTGTGGGTATTTTTCAGCCCAATCTCTCGCATCTCGAGGTATCGATTGACAAACATTGGACAAAGAAGATCTGCTGATGTGTGCTGTGTCCACACGGCGTCACGATCACACCGCAGTGTTCAACGATCATGGAAGACCGACATCTGGAAATAAATCTTGTTTTGACAGAATTCGCGAGACGAATAATTCCAAACTCTCTTTTTAGATGACATTTCAGATTTGCGTTTTCTGGCTGAAGGCTCTTTTAGAATATGATCCCTTGTGGATGGGTTGGATGGGGGTGGGGGAGAGTGAACGAGTTTTGGAGAAGTGCTTCAACACTAGTAGGTTTGATTGAGAACATATTTTATTGCATACACTGTGTATGTGTATGTGTATATATATATATATATATATATATATATATATATATATATATATATATATATATATATATTAGTTTTTAAAATGTGCTGAGGTGTCCTTTCCAAATAGCAATAGATAAAACCGTTGCTGCTGTGTCGTTAAACAAACGTTCCTTTCTTTGAAAGTGTTTATCATGTTTTTCATTGTCCCACATACACGGAACTAAGGGGCTGAGTCCCGGAGTTGCCTATCCCGCCTCGAATCCAGAAGTACCTCGAAAATACAGCGTTTAATGAATGCCATAAAATTAAAGTCAATTTATGGTATGCATGTGTGTGCGTGTATATGTGTGTAAGTGTGTGTGTGTGTGTGTGTGTGTGTGTGTGTGTGTGTGTGTGTGTGAGTGTACGCGCGTGTGTGAGTGTCGGCTGAGTGTTTACGGAATAGACCGTCATGAATATAATACATTTCAATATACTTTGGAAAACTGAAGATGCCGGGTTTTTTTTAATTCGCACCCCTTCCTAGAATACTACTACATCCGCCCCTGGCCGAAACCACCTCTCCAATCTTTAGCGTACACATTATTATTGTTTTCCTACCAGAAGTCGAGGTGTCGTTAAACATTCATTGCTTTGTTATTTCTGGCATCAGTGTCCTTAATTGTGTATGTTGACGGAGCAGAATGTATAATTAATGAGATCTTATCCGTATATCTTAACACGAAGTTCGACACACTGATGTTCGGTTAATTGCGGCTTTGATAAGTCATACACCAGCGACACCGGTGAAAACGAAACGAGTCTTTTGTTCAGATGCTATTAGAAATCAGCGGCGGATTCGGGGTGGGGGAAATCCAGCACTTCTCCCCCTCGCCTCACTGTCTGCAGACGGTACCGCACTAGATTCAGGTTGGGGCGATCCAACACTTCTCCCCCTTGCCTCTCTGTCTACAGACGGTACCGCACTAGATTCAGGGTAGGGCGATCCAGTACTTCTCCCCCTCGCCTCTCTGTCTGCAGACGGTACCGCACTAGATTCAGGGTGGGGCGATCCAATACTTCTCCCCCTCGCCTCTCTGTCTGCAGACGGTACCGCACTGGATTCAGGATGGAGCGATCCAACACTTCTCCCCCTTGCCTCTCTGTCTGCAGACGATACCGCACTAGATTCAGGGTGGGGCGATCCAACAATTCTCCACTTCACCGCTGTCTACAGACGGTAACGCACTGGATCCAGGTTGGGGCGATCCAACACTTCTTCACTTCACCACTGTCTACAGACGGTACCGCATTGAATTCAGGGTGGGGCGATCCAACACTTCTCCACTTCACCTCTCTGTCTGCAGACAGTACCGCACTGGATTCAGGGTGGGGCGATCCAACACTTCTCCACTTCACCTCTCTGTCTGCAGACGGTACCGCACTGGATTCAGTGTGGGGCGATCCAACACTTCTCCACTTCACCACTGTCTACATACGGAAAGAAAGAAAGAAATATTTTATTTAACGACGCACTCAACACATTTTATTTACGGTTATATGGCGTCAGACATATGGTTAAGGACCACACAGATTTTGAGAGGAAACCGCTGTCGCCACTATATGGGCTACTCTTCCGATTGGCAGCAAGGGATCTTTTATTTGCACTTCACACAGGCAGGATAGCACAAACCATGGCCTTTGTTGAACCAGTTATGGATCACTGGTCGGTGCAAGTGGTTTACACCTACCTATTGAGCCTTGCGGAGCACTCACTCAGGGTTTGGAGTCGGTATCTGGATTAAAAATCCCATGCCTCGACTGGGATCCGAACCGAGTACCTACCAGCCTGTAGACCGATGGCCTACCACGACGCCACCGAGGCCGGTGTCTACAGACGGTACCGCACTGGATTCATGGTGGGGCGATCCAACACTTCTTCACTTCACCACTGTCTACAGACGGTACCACACTAGATTCAGGGTGGGGCGATCCAACACTTCTCCACTTCACCTCTCTCTCTGCAGACGGTACCGCACTGGATTCAGGGTGGGGCGATCCAACACTTCTCCACTTCACCACTGTCTACAGACGGTACCGCACTGAATTCAGGGTTGGGTGATCCAACACTTCTCCACTTCACCACTGTCTACAGACGGTACCGCACTGGATTCAGGGTGGGACGATCCAACACTTCTCCACTTCACCACTGTCTACAGACGGTACCGCACTGGATTCAGGGTGGGGCGATCCAACACTTCTCCACTTCACCTCTCTGTCTGCAGACGATACCGCACTGGATTCAGTGTGGGGCGATCCAACATTTCTCCACTTCACCACTGTCTACAGACGGTACCACACTGAATACAGGGTGGGGCGATCCAACACTTCTCCACTTCTCCACTGTCTACAGACGGTACCGCACTGGATTCAGGGTGGGGAGATCCAACACTTCTTCACTTCACCACTGTCTACATACGATACCGCACTGGATTCAGGGTGGGGCGATCCAACACTTCTCCACTTCACCGCTGTCTACAGACGGTATCGCACTGGATCCAGGGTTGGGCGATCCAACACTTCTCCACTTCACCACTGTGTACAGATGGTACCGCACTGGATTCAGGGTAGGGCGATCCAACACTTCTCCACTTCATCACAGAGAGAGAGAGAGAGAGAGAGAGAGAGAGAGAGAGAGAGAGAGAGAGAGAGAGAGAGAGAGAGAGAGAGAGAGAGAGAGAGAGAGAAAGAGAGCAGTATGAGTTCTTGATTAAGCCCTTTCCCAACAGACAAAGCAGGATATACCACGGCTTTTGATGATCCAGTTGTGGGGCACTGAAATTAAGCCGAGTCTGTCGAGGATAATCGATCCTGCTACCTATCGTACATGATGCGAGCGCTCTACCATTGAGACACAAATGTGTGATATGAATTAAAAGTGTTATCCTTGGTTTATATTATAGTCTTTAAAACACCAATGGATTTCTTAAATACAGGCCAAAAGCTGCAATCAGGTTTGAGGTATAAAATATTATATCAATAACTATATCTTGTTTCTCGTTTGCTTGAGATGATTGATTGCCCTCCACTAAAATGTGGCAACCCGTCAGCGTTCACTGACAGGCCTCACACCAAGTTGGAGGATCCTTCTTCAGAATATTAAAACATTTAAAAAGGTTTGAAATATAAAACATTATATCGAAACATCTATTCGGGATTCCCCTTCTCCTAGATGTTTCCAACTCATCCATCTGAAAATACTACAAACATTAAGATGACTAGAAATGCATTGACTAGAAATATTATTGTCTAAGAGAGAACTCAAAAGTACTGCGTGTTTTGTGATATGCAAAAGCTGGGTTTATACTTTTTACGCCGTCACCCGCCGTAATACGCTAGCATACGGCCGCAGCGCATAGGTTTATACTTTAAACGCCAGCCAATCCTCGCCGTAAACCGGCGCATGTCGGCATAAACAGTTTCAGAGTTCAATTGTGTGTTCAGTCACATATAATAGGGAGTTTTACTCATTTACTCGGTTTACTCATTCTCTGATTGGGTCTCCCCCCCCCCCCCCCCCCGTCCCAACCATTGCTCCACAACTGGACAAAGGCCGTGGTATGTTTTATCCTGTCTGTGGGATGATGCATATAAAATATCCCTTGCTACTAATGGAAAAAATGTAGCGGGTTCCTTGAAACTGTGTCAGAATGACCATTATATTTGACGTCTAATAGCCGATGATTAAACAGTCAATGCGCTATAGTGACGTCGTTAAATAAAAACAAACTTTACTTTCAATTATAACTGCTGCATTAGCATTTATGTCAGCCATATTAACATCTGGTAAAATTAAAATATCTACGTGAAGCCTTGAACATAGGTCGGCGCCTGCGAGCGTTGGTTTACACTTAGGACAATGACGCTAAACGCACGGTCATGTCTGCCGGCAGTCACCAGCTGACGCCGCCAACCGGCGTAGCGTATGCTAGCGTATTACAGCGCGTAACTGCGTCAAAAGTATAAACCCAGCTTTAGACGTCCCTTATGACAGTGTTATAACGAGGTAAAGCCACTACTTTGGCTGCGATAGTGGTTTTTGGGAATGATGTCTCTCTATTCACGTATATTTGATCTCCTTGGAGAGACAACGCTTTCCTAACTCCACCACAACAAGTTTGTCATTTATCTCAACTTCCCACAATACACTGACGTAGCCAGGATTTTATATCGGACCACTATTGGGGTGGGGGTTGGGGAACCCACACTATGTATGTATATATGATTTTATAAAATGTAATACATTCCATTGCCCCCGTGCCCCACCCCCTCGCTACGCAACTTATGGTGGCAGTACCCACGATGAGTGCCGCCTGTATAACAGGATATGCTCATCTTTCGCGAACACCTGATATCATCACTGTCATGACAGTGATTCGTGAGTGCATTTTCTCACAACCGTACTTATTCCATTGAGCTCTGCCCGGTGTTAGTAAAATAGTCTGGGAGTGGCGGTCCTCTTTTGGCGGTGCAAGGGTGAAATCTCCAGTAAATTATCTCGTCTGAAGTGGCTGTTCTCCTATAAACGAGGCACTAGATAGAGATTCATTGAATCAACCACTTTTTTGCAAAATATCGTTACGACTCTGCATGGTGCAGAGATACGCCCTATCACGCATTACGGGATGGAATCACTTAGATTCCATTCAGAACTTACATTACATTTTTTACATGATACTGACTTTTATTCAAAAGTTAAATTTTATCTATCTGTGATATTTGTTTTTTTTTGCACAGTTCTTTACACTGTATTTTTATTTAACTTTTGAATTTTTATATTGATGTTTATCATCACATTATGTTTGCATCTACCATAATTTGACACCCAATAGCCGATGTATTTTTCGTGCTGGAGTGTCGTTAAACATCTCTTCTCTTCTCTTCTCTTCTCTTCTATTGTATTGTATTGTATTGTATTGTATTCTATTCTATTCTATTCTATTCTATTCTATTCTACATATTACGGATGCCCATTCGACTCTGCAATGTGCAGAGATACAGTACTGATCACGTATTACGGTTTTGTCGTAAAGATTTTATTTAAAACTGGTCTCGAATATTTCAGAATTTAGTCTGAATTTAAAGTATTATTTGTTCTCAGTGGGTAGAGTTATCACCTGGGTTCTTTTTAAAAATTATTTTCAGGCTACTAGTTCTTGAATTTATTGAGGGCTACCAGATTGTATATACTGGTGGCCCAGTGGTCTACCATTGACAGGTCAAGGCCTGTGTACGTCAAACAGGATTATTGTGGTATTAGTGCGGGAATCTATGCCTACTGACCGGCCTCGGTGGCGTCGTGGCAGGCCATCGGTCTACAGGCTGGTAGGTACTGGGTTCGGATCCCAGTCGAGGCATGGGATTTTAAACTCCAGATACCGACTCCAAACCCTCAGTGAGTGCTCCGCAAGGCTCAATGGGTAGGTGTGACGGAACATGCTCTTAATTTTGTTTTCGCCTGTGGCGATATTAATTGTGTTAGAGGGCCGTGTGCAGTTTCATTGCACTTAGCCCAGGTGGGCAACTTGTTACGTAATACTTCTGCGCGACGGTCCTCGAGCTATACTTTCTAATACACACCCAGCCAGGTGCGGAGGCTATGTGGCGAGTAGTTACGTAATACCTCCGCGAGTGCGGTTTTTACAACCGTGATTTGGCGACGATGGCGACAGTAAGTCTGGCGATCAAAGAGAAAAATTCGTCTCTGGGAGTTGGGGATATATCACTTGATAGGGGGAGGACCGCCTTGTACCTCCAGGCGATATTCTGATTTTTAATTGAAAAAGGGCGTTTTTTTTAGATATCGAGGGGAACCATAGGAAGGTATCCCGGGGGAACGTTGTCCGTCCGGACTTTGGTAAATATATTATTTCTGCTCTGTTGTATAACCTTGATGTGATTGATGTGACTTTAAATATTTTAATACTGTATTATACCAATATTCTTAGACAGTGTCTTCGGTCATCTGACGAAGTAAATCGTAGACTTTTTGTTCTAACATTATACGAGTATTTGGTAATATAAAGCTTAGCCAGTCATCCTAGAAGACCTAGGTAAACTGTAGGTTATTGTCTTTATTGTGATAGGTGCCAGTATTAATTCTGTGTTGCAAGGTTACTGAATGAGTAGTTAGGGTTAATTAAAAAGTAACCAGTTAGGAATAGAGCTGTAATTCCTTTATTAATTAAGTTCCCCTGCAAGCGTTTCTCAATTATCACACGCGTGGGTGTTGTGTCACGGTGAAGTGATTAGCATATTGTGTAAACTAGACACCTAGAGATTAACTAATTAAGTGATCAGTTCTGGGTTGTTATTATTGTTGTTATTAATTAACTACTGCGGCAGTACATTTGTCAGCGTAGGTTAATACAGATTCCAAAGTGTATTGTGTTTTTGTTGTGTTTTCTAGTGAACTAAACGTGCTATAATAATATATACTTTATATAAGATCTTATCTCTGATCATACCTAGACGAGCCATACTAGGGTTTAACCGCCCGTTACAGAGAGATCTAATAGATATACAGTTAGGAGAGATATTTTGATAACCGTGTTTCATTCAGTTACGGGTATTCTAAAATTCCCGTGACAGTAGGTGTAAACCACTTGCACCGACCAGTGATCCATAACTGGTTCAACAAAGGCCATGGTTTGTGCTATCCTGCCTGTGGGAAGAGCAAATAAAAGATCCCTTGCTGCTAATCGGAAGAGTCGCCCATGTAGTGGCGACAGCGGGTTTCCTCTCAAACTCTGTGTGGTCCTTAACCATATGTCTGACGCCATATAACCGTAAATAAAATGTGTTGAGTGCGGCGTTAAATAAAAAAATTCTTTCTTTCTTTCTTTCTATGCCTACTGAGTCTATGCCTGGTAGGCAGAAATCAGTTTTTTTGTTATTAGAGAGGACATCTTCCCGCCCTGCATCACGACCCCCCCCCCCCCCCCCCCAGCAAATCAAGTCCCCACCCTGTTTCACGACAGTATTATTAAATAGTCCGATCCTCTCTTCTTTCTTTTATTTATTTTCGGACTGTCCATAAAAAATGTTCCAAATTATATAAATATTCGGCCGAGCAGTCAATTGATTTTTGGGGGGGCTTGTAATTATTTTTTTTCAAAATGTTTTTTTTTACTAATTGCTATTTTTAAAATTCTGTCCATTTTCAATCCCACCCCCCGTTAAACTAGTTATCTATCTTTCTAATTTCTTTTTGACCGCCCAATCTAATCTAGCGACCAAATTTAATGATTTTTTTTTATTAATTATATTTTAAAGGCCCACTATTTAATTTTTGGATGTAAATGTTTTCTGTCCCGGAGTAAGTCACTGGCTATCCAAGACAGGCCCCGGGACGGACATGCTCGAAACTCTAGTGGTATATGAGCATGTAAAAATTATTCGCACTCGCATTGCACGCCCTGCTTCACACCACCCCGCATGCATTTGGTTGCATCTGATGACGTCCAGAAATATTCCTCGTCGTATTGTGTCGTGCCGTGCCGTTCACCTTTCGGCGAGTTCCGTGCTGGCGCGATCTACAACAAGTGGAATTACATACGCAGTCTGCGGTAAGCCGGTGTGTTTAGACCATTCCCCGGTCCATTGTGGCCGCCATAATTCCCTTTTCCAACGTGAACACAAACTTTAATGGAATAGTATTATCTTGCCTGTGTGTACGTAAATGATGTTATTTCCTCCCATCATCCCTGCGGTTCACGCTAAGTTCATCAGCACTTCAACAGACAGCATCACATGCTGAAAGAACATCCTTCACGTCCAGCTGGGTGGACGGACGGAAAGAGTATGTCTCTGGTCTGACGATCACCCAGCAGCCACCACACCACCGTTTGTCGTGTCCTTATTTGTAGCAGAGAGAAATGGACGTGTAGCCTAGGGGTAAAGCGCTCATTTGATGCACGGTCAGTTTGGAATCGATCCCCGTCGGTGGGCCCATTGGGCTATTTCTCGTTCCACCAAGTGCACCTCGACTGGTATATAAAAGGCCGTGGTATGTATTATCCTGTCTATTGGATTGGTGCATATAAAAGATCCCTTGCTACTAATGGAAAAATGTAGCGGGTTTCCTCTCTTAGACTATATGTCAGAATTACCAAATGTTTGATATCCAATAGCCGACCATTAATAAATCAATGTGCTCTAGTGGTGTTGTTAAACAAAATAAACTTTTTGTTGTAGCAGCTTAATATAGTCCGGTTTAGGAAATAGTTCTTCATTAAACAAATACTACAAAATTCTGAAATGCCTTTTGAAATCTTTCTTTGATGATTTACAAGTAGGTTGACCTCTGTAGTATTTAAATAACCCATTGATTTGAAGTTAGTTGTTGTATGTAATACTAACTGATAACAATTGTGCAAGTGGTGTGGTGCCACTTGTATAACAGCAACACGAGGCGGTGGTCCGGCATGAGGGTGGCTAACTGAAAACGTTCGCGGTCGACCTATATTGATTTGTTTACACGGTACTTGTCAGTTGAGAGCACTCCCTAACATTAGTAATCACATGACCCTCTCGACAGTGTTGTAATGTTCACAGAATATATCCTGACATAGAAAATGTATTGGACTGCATAAAGTAATTAATGGTGGCGTGGAACCTGCACGTTGCTCAGTGACTGGCACGTCAAAGATTGTGGTTTGTGCTGTAATGTCTTGTAAGGAAGAGTTGATGATACAAAGCATTAAGAGATCACACAGATGGACACAGCAAATCTCACTTCGCCACAAACCTCAGCCTCAGACAAAGGTGTGAGAAGTTGACAGTCGTACTGGCATCAATCCAACACCGCTGATATCCAATCCCACATTACAATGTTGTATGAAATATAAATATTACAATGCTAGCAGTAAATTTCCATGTGTTCGTCAATTCTTTTCATCTGTATATAAACACACCTTGTTAGTAAATATAGTCATGTGGCGAAATCAAGATTCTTCTTTCAGTTGCTAGACTAGGCACAGTAACAGGATGTAATACAGTGGTATGAACATTGGAGGTTTTCCCCAGTCCCAACCAAAGTTACACGACCGTCACACCAAAAGCCGTGGTATGTACTGCCATAGATGTAGTTAAAATGTACAAATACAAATACAAATATTCATTTTTCTTTCGTTCAGCTGTACTGCATTTCCGTGTTAATATCCCGCTAAGACTGAACGCCGGATTGACAGACAAACAGTGTTTACAGTGTTTTCTGTAAATAATTTCAGTTTTGTTTGACGTAAGAAGAAACGTAAACGTGTTTTGGAAATAACAACTAAATACTATCTTTTTTGTGTGCAGTTTACAAATCAATCGGCTTAGAAATAAATAACTTGTAGTAAATTCCATAGTCGAAAAAAGGCATTCCATATGGGACGGACTATAGATATACTTTCACAAATGCTTAATAATGCTTAAGAAACGTATAAAACAAGCAAACAGACAAACAAACCACCACCCACGTAAAAGACAAACAAATGCAAAAACAAAAACAAATAAACATATAAGAATTGTTTCTCATTTTTTAGGAATTTATCGATGTATAAAAGTCACAAATGGTATAAAATCGCGTAGCGTAGCGAAGCGATTTTATACTACATTTGTGACTTATACATCGATAAATTCCTAAAAAATGAGAAACAATTCTTATAATTACAAACAGTACAAGAAGTGTACCTTAAAACACTCAAAAATAATTTCTTTCGTTCTTACGAAATCGTATCTCTAACAAGGCAGAGTCGAAAAGATATTAGGCCAAGTGATTGATACCATGATCACCTATCAGGTGCTCGTCATTGGGAGGACTGCCACTTCCTAAGAGATTCGTAACAGGATGTTTTATCCCTCCTGCACAACCCGTAGGAGGACTGCCACTTCCAAGACTAGTTAAAAAAAAAAAAAAAAACGTGCAAAGGATATAGCTCAATGGCATATGTACAACTCTGATAGCATGCACTCATGAATCACTGTAAAAATAGTGATCATGTCAGGTGTTCGCGAAAGTTGAGCGTATCCTGCCCCACGGGTGTACACAGCCTACAGCCATTAACCCCATAGTTGAACTATACAGGTTTTCCACCAAAAGGATGAAAAGGTCGAAATAGGTTATTGCGTCATACACAGTTTTAGTCAGTGATGCGTCATATCGTGAAATGGAGTCTGAGAGTTGACTATTATAAATTAAAAGGCTTTCGTGAATCCTTGGATATTAAAACCCTGATTACACAACGTCTATACTAGAACGATGTGTCGGTCTTAAACTCGGCGTATGATGAGCTTGTTAATAAAGTACCTAATTTACAGTATTACTTTAAATAATGGCTCGGTTTAAACTGATAACCGTGCTATACTACTCGCCTTCACCCATACACCGCCCTCATGGTGACACTTTCTCCAGTGGATTGCAAGTAGTTGGGCATCTTGAGAAGAACGTGCAATCATTCGACCATGATCTATTTATGAGCGAGGTCGTAACTGTATGACCTACTTAGAATGACCATGATTACCTCTTCTCCCCAATTCATACATTTAAACACCAAGAGCCTTTGGCCTTCTCGTTATGTGTAGAAAATAATGATCACAGTATACATTCTGTATCAAATACACGGACTATACACACTCCCTCCCTAGGATAATAATGTATTATCCCAAAATTCACAACAGAACCTAGCTTCTCAAAAGGTACAATGTTATTTTCCCATCACTCGTTTGCATGACATCAATGTGACTCCATCACACCTGTGTTTTACAACTATGACCAAGGTCACACTGTGTCTTACAACTATGATCACGGTCACACATGTGTCTTACAGCTATGACCAAGGTCACACCTGTGTTTTATAACTATGTCCAGGTCACACATATGTCTTAAAACGATGCCCAAGTTCACACATGTGTTTTACAGCTATGACCAAGGTCACACCTATGTCTCACAGCTATGTCCAAGTTCACACCTGTGTCTTACAACTATGACCAAGGTCACACATGTGTCTTACAACTATGTCCAAGGTCAGATTGGTAATTAGGAGCACGTGACGTAATGCTCGTCTACAACCCCCAACCCCCAACTCCCCACCCACCGGCTAGTTGAATAGTGACTAACCATTATCTGAGCCAGTAGTAAATGTTAATGAAGTTAGCCATGAAAGATATTCGTCTTCATCGTCTTCTTCCTGCGCCGACTACAGAAATACACCTGAAAGGTGACAGACTGACGTCAGGTTCCACACAGTATGAGAAATAATACAACTACCTGGTAATCTGGCCAATTAAGTATCATACATTTCCACCTCAGATGCATGACTTTGTTTGAAAATAGCGCACACGTTTCTCTTGGCGTAAAATGCATCACGCTTTCTGTAGAAATAAGATACTACAAGTTCTCAAACGGGTTTAATGATTAATCGTGGAATCTGTGTTTAAGACAGGCATATTTTCTACCAACCTCCAGAAAACGCAACCATGGACTAAACAGAAAACAGAACGCCTAAAACACCAAGAATCACCCCCAACCCGCACAATCACCAACAATACAGCAAGTATGAGGTGGAACACCTTAAATACTTCCTAACTAAAACTCCCCGCGTGTGATTTTCTTCAACTCCAGCACACGGTTCCAACATGTCTATGAAAATGATGAAATTGTGATTTTGTTTTCAAATCAATGTTTTCTTGTTTCAAAAATGTTTTTAATCTGTGATGAATTGTGTTGAGAGCACAGTGCAATCCTGTTGTTCTTTGTGATAAAATATGTTTTATACAGCTCAGTTTCATTTCATTTTGATATCATGCTAAATATTCATTGCTCGGTTCAAGGACGCGGCCAGCTGCCTGGTCACAGGTTGATGGAGTCGGTTAGCTGCCTGTTCACAGGTTGATGGAGTCGGTTAGCTGCCTGGTCACAGGTTGATGGAGTCGGTTAGCTGCCTGGTCACAGGTTGATGGAGTTGGTTAGCTGCCTGGTCACAGTTTTTTTTTACACACCGATTAATTCATCATCGGCATTTGTATATCAAACTTTGGGTAATGCTGACACATAGTTTCATGATGAAACCCGCTTTGGGTTGTTTTTCCATTAACAGCGAGGGGTCAAATATTTGGGTTATTCTGACACATATGATGAAACCCGCTATGTTTTTCCACTGACATCGCGGGGTCAGATATTTGGGAATTCTGATACATAGTCTCATGATGAAACCCGCTATGTTTTTCCATTAACAGCGAGGGGTCAAATATTTGGGTTATTCTGACACATATGATGAAACCCGCTATGTTTTTCCACTGACAGCGAGGGGTCAAATATTTGGGAATTCTGATACATAGTCTGATGATGAAACCCGCTATGTTTTTTCCATTAACAGCGAGGGGTCAAATATTTGGGTAGTGCTGACACATATGATGAAACCCGCTATGTTTTTCCACTGACAGCGAGGGGTCAAATATTTGGGAATTCTGATACATAGTCTGATGATGAAACCCGCTATGTTTTTCCATTAACAGCGAGGGGTCAAATATTTGGGAATTCTGACACATAGTCTCATGATGAAACCCGCTATGTTTTTCCATTAACAGCGAGGGGTCAAATATTTGGTAATTCTGACACATAGTCTCATGATGAAACCCGCTATGTTTTTCCACTGACAGCGAGGGGTCAAATATTTGGTAATTCTGACACATAGTCTCATGATGAAACCCGCTATGTTTTTCCACTGACAGCGAGGGGTCAAATATTGGGTAATTCTGACACATAGTCTCATGATGAAACCCGCTATGTTTTTCCACTGACAGCGAGGGGTCAAATATTTGGGAATTCTGATACATAGTCTGATGATGAAACCCGCTATGTTTTTTTCCATTAACAGCGAGGGTCAAATATTTGGGTAGTGCTGACACATAGTCTCATGATGAAACCCGCTATGTTTTTCCATTAACAGCGCGGGGTCAAATATTTTTGAATTCTGATACATAGTCTCATGATGAAACCCGCTATGTTTTTCCATTAACAGCGAGGGGTCAAATATTTGGTAATTCTGACACATAGTCTCATGGTGAAACCCGCTATGTTTTTCCATTAACAGCGAGGGATCAAATATTTGGGAATTCTGATACATAGTCACATGATGAAACCCGCTACATGTTCCCCACACATAGAACAGCATATGCCACGGCCTTTGCAAATTAACTTTGCTAAAATTAGCTAAATTCATAAATATTACTTTTTCAAGTATTTAAACGCCCATAACAACAATAGCCACAATTACCTTCATTTGAAATATTTTAAATTGTATGACATCATATTTATGTATTTAGTGTTAATTTATGAAAAAAATTTCACGTCAAAGTATACACATCTATAAAAGTTGAAATGCACTAAATATTCATAGCAATATCACAACATGTAAAGTACACAGTTGAAGCTGACATATTCGGAATATTTATATTTTACAATATATCTCTACTCTGTTACATCGCTGAATGTATCTATATTATTAATACCCATATCTCTACTGCCATACCATGAAACGTATCAACAAAGTGTATTCACTATTGTTTGTATCCTCCTGTAAAGCATATTGTCGAAATTATACTATGCATGTTCCTATAATATCGTTGCAGAACGGCCTAAATGTAATAAAATGTTGTTCTGTTCTGTATACGTTGATATTGGTTCATCAGAGGGTTTGATCTTACCACTCAAACACCTCAGGCGAGCGCTCTACCAATGAGCTAAATCCAGCGCCTAGTTATGAAGAAAGAAAGAAAGAAATGTTTTATTTAACGACGCACTCAACACATTTTTATTTACGGTTATATGGCGTCAGACATATGGTTAAGGACCACACAGATTCTAAGAGGAAACCCGCTGTCGCCACTACATGGGCTACTCTTCCGATTAGCAGCAAGGGATCTTTTATTTGCGCTTCCCACAGGCAGGATAGCACAAACCATGGCCTTTGTTGAACCAGTTATGGATCACTGGTCGGTGCAAGTGGTTTACACCTACCCATCGAGCCTTGCGGAGCACTCACTCAGGGTTTGGAGTCGGTATCTGGATTAAAAATCCCATACCTCGACTGGGATCCGAACCGAGTACCTACCAGCCTGTAGACCGATGGCCTGCCACGACGCCACCGAGGCCGGTAGTTATGAAGAAAGACGTCGGTTTAGTGACCTTGAACCTTGCAGTCTATATCGCTATACCTCATTTATTTCAGTCTGAATGAAACCAAATTGTCGCTTTACATCCCTTCCCCTACCACTTCTGCCCCAGACATGGTCACTGGCAAGGTTCGAGGATGTATTCGGGATAGACAATTCCTAACCTTGGCTGGACAGAGTCAGGAATTTATATTGAGGGGGGGGGGGGGGGGGGGGGGCCTTCACTGAGTCTTTTTACACGTGTTATGGGGCGCCTAGCAAATATAAAAGTTGGGAGGGGAAAGAGGTGTGATTGGGGGAGAGGGCATGATCTCTACACCCACGCCAATGTATCCATACATATTCTCAGTGTGCTATCCAGCCCGATACAGAACTCTAGATCTGTGCGTGACACTTTGAATCCGTAAAAACACGATGTTTTTCAATACTTGAGACCTCGACATGTTGCCCTAAAGAGGACTGCCATGATGATTGCAAATTAACCCAGAGCTCAACCTGCGCTGAAGTCGATTTGTCCGGAGGATAAGTGGCCTCGTTACCCACACAATACCTTGTAGCGACAAAATTGTTGTTTTCTAACGAGCTTCTAACACATATCATATGCTATCAGTGATTAGGTGAAAAGTGCATATGAGTTGAACAACAAAACACTTATAATTAGTTTTGCCTGATTGTATTTTGAATGTGTATTTATAACAAATAAATTTACATCCTGTTTTGTTTAGGTATAAGAACATTTTTCGTATACAGACGGGAAAACACCTGAAAAATCATGATAGATAAATATATAGACAGACAGGCATGTTTTTAGGTTTCTGTGATACGCCTTTTGACAGTTACACCTTTTTTTCATGATCGGAACATTAACTGTTTAGATTTCGTGTGACTGTAATACATAAGATGGTTGATCATTGCAATATGCAAGATAATCAGAACATTAATTTATATTTTGTGTGATTGTAATGCACAAGATAATTAGAACATTAATTTATATTTCGTGTAACTCTTATATACAAGATGATCAGAACATTAACTGTTTTGATGTTGTGTGACTGTAATATACAAGATGATCAGGACATTAGCTGTTTTGATGTTGTGTGACTGTAATACACAAGATGATCAGGACATTAACTGTTTAGATGTTGTGTGACTGTAATACACAAGATGATCAGGGTATTAACTGTTTAGATGTTGTGTGACTGTAATACACAAGATGATCAGGACATTAACTGTTTAAATGTTGTGTGACTGTAATATACAAGATGATCAGGACATTAACTGTTAAATGTTGTGTGACTGTAATATACAGATGATCAGGACATTAACTGTTAAATGTTGTGTGACTGTAATATACAAGATTATCAGGACATTAACTGTTTAAATGTTGTGTGGCTGAAGAGAGGAGTTTTCTGAAAATTATTTTAACAAAATATATGTAGTTTAATATTTCAACATATCTGCTTTGTGTCACTGCGTTGTTGCACACCCTGTTGTAATGATTAAACATTAACTACGTTTGCGAAATTAAAAAGGTCGATTGCAATATCGATAATTACAAGGGTTGTAATTACAACAGCGATGACAAAAATGCCTACAAAACATGGAGCAGTGTAATTATGTATCTGCAAAAACATGGAATTCCAGTGAATAACATTAATGATAATACGATGGTAATGATGTTTACGGTAATAATTATTACGATAATGGCGATGATAACGGTGTTGATAATTATAAAAGATATTTGTGTACGATGTACTAAAGTTCAAACACGCTATCTTGAGCATAAAGAATTGTTTCCGAGATAATACTTAGTCAAAAAATAGAACGTACACACAACAGTGTACGCTACGTTTTCTGGTTGAATCAATGGCAGTGTTTAGTCGCAATTTGCTGAATACTTTGACCTCCAGTTTTCCCTTTTCAATTGACAGCAATGAGTTATGGGTATACATACAGGGACGAATTTACAAAGCCTGTTTATGTGTTACACGCGTGTAACTACATATATTAACAATGCTTGGACACCTGCGTTTAAGAACAACATGATTTGCAAATTTGACCCATAGTGTGCAAAACATGTACGTGCAAAACTAACCGTCGTATTCTCAAGAATTTCCAATCAATTGTTTTCTATTCATAATTATTTGGTGGTAATTGTGTATGGGTATGTATCAACTAAGTTGGAAACACAATCTTTACATTTTAAAACTAAAATTAAGAAACACATTTGGCGACAGGTATGCAAATTTGATAGATTCCCTTTAATGTTTTAGTGTAAGTGGAAACGTACCCACTTTCCGGTAGGGTACTCTTTTTGGTATGTATAAACAAGGTATATGGTTAAAAGTTTGTTTTGTTTAACGACACCACTAGAACACATTGATTTATTAACATCGGCTATTGGCTGGCAAACATTTGGTAATTTTGACACACAGTCTTAAAGAGGAAAGCCGCGTCATTTTTCCATTAGTAGCAAGGGATCTTTTATATACACCATCTCATAGATAGGATAGCAAATACCACGGCCTTTAATATACGGCTGGAGCGAGAAATAGCCCAATAAGCCCATCGACGGGGATTAATCCCAGACCGACCGCGCATCAGACGGCTGCTTTACCACTGCGGTACGTCCCGGCTCAGGTAGTAGTGTATACATTTCCCCAGCTATATTACATGATCATATATATATATATATATATATATATATATATATATATATATATATATATATATATATATATAAAACAATGTTACAAGAATCGTGAACACATTACATATAGTGATAAACAATCCTGCGGGTCTACCGATAGGGGGAGGAAAGAGGGAGGGGAAAGGTGGCGAGATTCTTCGATCTCACCAGGATACTCTCTACCTGTCCTCTGAAGAACAAACCCATTTCCTTGAACCACGCATAACGCCCCGCGACAGTTTCCTAACCGCAAGCGCAGCATCCAGATTGATCAGTGATTGTGTCGCATATGTTTTTACTAACCGCAGCCTCGCTATTCTATATATGGTAATTGCGAGACCAAAGAACGTCCAGATAGCGACGTGTGTGCGACAAAAAGTAGTGCTTTGATAGGACGCGCGCGGAGCAGAACGCTCGACTAGTTGACTCATTACGTGTGTGTCAGTTAGTGACCACGAACTTCAGTCCGCAAGTTATAATAACAAACTAATGGAATTGGTTTACAAAAAGAAGTCAAAAGAAGAAAACAGTTGTTTGAGACTAACACCCAATTGACACCCGTTCAGGGTAGGTATATTTATGTAGTTTTCGAGTGTTTACAAATATAAAGTTTCTTAAAATTATTTTATTCTAGAAGAAGAAATATTTTATATAGAACTTTATAGAGCATGAAATGTCATAGAACGTAGAATTGCATTTAGTATTGTAAAAGTATTTTTGTTAATTCAAAATTCGTGTATTATAAGTATTCAGGTTTAATTTTACGCCCTTGTCTGTCTGTCGGTCTGTATTTTTTGCTGTGTGTCTGTCGGTCTGTATGTTTTTTGCTGTGTGTCTGTCGGTCTGTATTTTTTGGTGTGTTCTGTTGGTCTGTATATGTGGCTGTGTGTCTGTCGGTCTGTATTTTTGGCTGTGTATCTATCAGTCTGTATTTTTGGCTGTGTGTCTGTCGGTCTGTATTTTTGGCTGTCTCACTTGAAACTTTATAGGTCGTAGGACTAATCCCTTGTTTTATGGGATTTTCTGTCCCAAGGCACGACTGCGAGTTCTATGGGAAAGCTGTCTGTCAGTTCCTGTCGCACTGACAGCCTCTTGTCTGTTTTCCCATTCTACCTCTATCTATATGCTAGTCTGTCGATCTATCTATCTCTATATCTGTTTTTCTCTCATAGTCTTTTTTGTCTCTTCATCATATTAAATTTCTCATTCAAAAGAACCGATTGCTTTAACTTTTGATCATTGAAACTACACGTTTGTTACCAACAATTACTACCGGTCCCGGTGTTCGAATATTCCGCTGTAATGATCAAAATAAAACAGATGCACGTTTATTCCCAGTAAAATTGTGCTGGAACCCGAACATTCCGTAATAATGAATACCGCTATAACGAGAGTTGACTTTATTTTGGTATTAAAGTTACAGAATCTAATTAACACGGTAGAAGCCTTTTCTGTTCCACATAAAATGCATTCTAAGCTGCCAGCATTAGCACGACTGATAAGAGGAGTTGCCAAAATGTATGAAAAAACCACAAACATGGAAGTAATGTGCACTTTAGCAGTTACTCTACTATAAAAGGTGTTATTGCCGATAATAGTTTGAACTGCCTCACAATTACGGTCAATGCCGTTAAAGATTGGACACAAAACTCGTTTAGACCTCACAAAAACACTGATCTGAAGCAGCCCATTTATGGGCCAGAAAAAAATTTCAACTGTTTGTGTCGTAAAATATATGGCAAACGAAACCAGCCAAAAGTGTCTCTCGTTCAGTTGATCAAAATACAATGCTGAAAACAGAAACTCCACCATTATACGAAGTGTACTGGTCCGAACAAGACCTGCAGCCGTAAAACTAGTAAACGGAGTGTCAAATAGCAAGCTTTAGCAGTTAAATTAGTATTTATTGAGTTACATTATTTATTTGTTTTGTAACGTCGCGTACCTATGTTTGATATCTTCTTCTTCTTTTCGTTCCTTCTTGTAATGATATCACAGGGAGATGTTTGCTGCCAGGATGAATCTCACAGTGACACGGAGGGATTCCTGGTCTCCATAAAGTTTTTCTTTTGAGTTTTTCGGTGTTGATATTATCTGGCCATATTTTCAAGTGAAGAGTACGTCACGTAGACAATTATTATTCTCAGACGTGGAGCGATATTCGACTTTTGTGCTACAAAGTATTAAAATTGTTAATATGCTTGTATTTTACATTAACAGATGATATAAATAATCATTGCCCCGTGCTTATAAACCTACATGTTTCAAACAAGGCTACTTGACACATTGGTACTTGAAATAATTGCACAGATGAAAACTATTATTTCCAGAAAATCCAAACATTATTTTTTACAACCAACACACTCACATTTATAACTTGTGGTGTTCACTTCTCTATCAAAAAGTTCGGTGCACCTTTTGAAGCCGGAAGTATTTGGTATAGTACTACCTACAAAGTATTAAAATTGTTAATATGCTTGTATTTTACATTAACAGATGATATAAATAATCATGGCAAAACGTCATTCAAATTCAAATAGCATTACGTTAAAGTCTGGACTTTATTAAAGTCTAGACTTTACGTTTTATAAGCACGGGCCAATATTGTTACGCGAGATCATGAGTTTATTAAAAAAAAACTGGTTGTATTTGTATTTTATATTAGTAAATGGTGTTATGAGATGGTGAGATGTTGTAGTTTTACAGTATGGCTTTCATCTACAGAAGGCAAAGGTATTCTTAAAATGACTCGATCCTCAAATAACACTGTGCTGTACCTTTTAGAATATTCATTTATTTTCGCCCATGTCGATCTTGGTTAAACTTGACACAGGGTCAGGGTGTGAGTTTGTCGCGTGCCACAATAGAAGATTCATAAATACCTTTAGAAAATGCATCCTTTAAACTTGCTGGATGTTTTATAATTCAGAACACTTCAGCTGATGACAAATATAAGCACTTACTCGTCTCATGATAAAATCTAATATAGACGAATCGTTATATTAGATGATGATACTCTGAAAATAAATTTACGTTACTGCTTTTTAATAAATAATTATTTTTTTCAAACAAGAAACTTAATATCAAACGAGAAATAGTACATGATGTTGTAAAAAAAGAACCAAGTGCTTTTAATGGATTTAGGACAGGCGGGTTCTAGGTTCATATCCCCAAGACGACGGGATCTAGCTCAGTCGGTAGAGCGCTCACCAAAGTGCTTGCCTCCCAGGATCGAACTACCTCAGTCGACCCATTCTGTGATTGGATTCTTTCCCGACCCATTCAGTGCCCCACGACTGACATATCAACGGCCGTGGTATTGGATGTTCTGTCTGTGGGAAGGTGCATATAAAAGATCCCTTGCTGCTAAATATGTAACGGGTTTTTTCTAAAATTACGTTTCAAAAATGACAAAATGTCTGACATCCAATAGGCGATGATTATTACATTAATATGCTCTAGTGGTGACGTTAAACCAAACAACCTTTAATTGTTAATTTTTGTGTCCCCAAAACGATTTTCGAGTCTGGATGTGAGCACAGCTTAATATAAGACCAATATACCCGACTGTAATTTTCACTAAATTCTGTCTGTCCCAGTTAATGACGCTGAGAGGTGTACCCAGGTCAGCGTACTTGAACCATAGCTTGGTACGTAAATCAGCGGTGATGGCACTACTAACGTTTTTACTGGGTTGATCAGTTTAATACTTTACGTGGAGCAAGTCGTTATTATTTCATTAACAGACTATTACGTGTATTTTTGGAAAACTTATTAAGTGTTGAAACCTAAGAAGCTTTGTTTAGAGAATTACGTTTATACTGAAACATTATAAATATTATCCAGCTTGTTATCCCATCGTCCACGTAGTTCTTCGACTGGTCCGGTTTCTTCGTTACATCTGGTGCTAGATCGCTCGCCGTATGTGCCATATTGATAGCTTTTGATGGGTTTTAACCAGAGCCTCGCGAAAGGCCGTGATATATGCTGTCCTGTTTAACGTAAAAATATCTAAAACGAAAGTTCCTTGTTGCTGGTCACTAGGAGTAACCAATGAGGCGGAAGCTGTATTTTATTTGTCAGTTGTTTAGCGTCATCATGTTCATTAATAACGAGCTAGCAAATCGTATTCATAGGCATTCATTTTAGTTCAGTGGTAAAGCACTCGCCTGACGCACGGTCGGTCTGGGATCGATCCCCGTCGGTGGGCCCATTGGGCAATTTCTTGTTTCATCCTGTGCACTACGACTGGTATGTGCTAGCCTCTCTGTGGGATGGTGCATATAAAAGATATCTTGCTACTAATGGAAAATGTAGCGGGTTCCTCTCTTAGACTATATCATATTTTTACGAGATCTCGCGTAAGTTCACGGTTAGCGTCCACGAGTTGCCCCGCTACTCGCACATGCGCAGTGGAATGTGAAAGACCTCTCTTACTAAATGATTGGCATCCAATCTAATTAAAATTAGCTCCACTATTACATGTGGATCTAAAGACAGCCAGTTGGAGCTCATGTCCACCAATCAAAACCTTACTTGCAGAATCCTGCCAGTGATTTAAAACTAACAACACTGCGTATAGTCGCCAATGTCCAGGTAACATTTCGTCTGTAAATAATAATTTAAATATTGACCAATCACACTTCGCCTTTTATAACGTTATTTGGGAGCATACAAATTCTAAAAATATCGGGCGAGTCTATTTTAGTGGCCGCAGTACAGCGAACCATACCAATACGTACGGGGTGGGTTATCAGTCTTCAATTTTACATTAAAAATTATTTATTTATTTATAAAATAAAAAAAACCTAAATCAGTCTTCAGTTTTACATTACAAATTATTTATTTTATAAAATAAAACATGTTTTAAGGCATTCGTAATTCGCACGAAACATACCCTCAGGATAATTCGGAATG
>NC_054707.1:43785414-43855414 GCF_016097555.1 Gigantopelta aegis | reverse complement strand
CTCTAACGGGCTGCTGTTAGATCCACAGGTGGTAGTAATTAACCAGTGGAGCTAACTTTAATTAGGTTGCGATTTTTGTAGTGCCTTAACCTCTTTTGGATAATATAGGCACGTGAATGTAACAGTAACAGTAGTCTCGAATCGTAACGTCTGAACTAGGAAATCGTAACAACTTGTGTACGTAATACAAGTCGTGACGACATCTTAAGCGGTGTTCTCATGCGAACAGTCTCTCTCTCTCTCTCTCTCTCTCTCTCTCTCTCTCTCTCTCTCTCTCTCTCTCTCTCTCTCTCTCTCTCTCTCTCTCTCTCTCTCTCTGTATGTGTGTGTCTGGCTGGGAGCCCGTACCGGGATGCGAAGCCAGTACCTACCAGCTTTAAGTACAAAAAATCGTAAGTTCTTACCAAGTCAAATCATATAAAAATACACCCTGTTCTGTCCTTTCGCGGTTGTTGCCGGGGTTTTTGTTTTCTTTGTTTTTTTTGTTTTTTTTTTTTTTGTTTTTTTTTTTGGGGGGGGGGGGGGTAATACAAACTTTAAAAATGTAAACTTCTTGGGTCCATAAAACCAGCCCCAAGTTCAGCTAGCCGTGTTTCGCTAACGTTTACAAACTAGTTTGACTGGTTCCCGAAGTGGTAATTCGGTTTACTGTGTTGTGTAAAATCCTGTGTAGCGGACGTTAACGACAAACGATTGACTGGACTCACCCAGCACCGAGTTCAGCCAGGCCGAGCAGAAAAACGTCCGCTAGACTGGTTTATACGCTGCGCGGTTAACCAAATTTTCACGCCGGGAATCAATCAAATATATCGTGAACGTTAAAACTACATTCCCTGGAATATTTTTATTATTTAAGCATATAGAACAGAAAATTCAATTACGTTTGGTGCATATATGACGCCGCACTCCGCATTGGTTTCACTACGCTGGCTTATCCAGGTCAAAAACAAAGCCATGATTTTGAAAGTGAAACACTTTTGACGGGCTTGTACCGATCTCGGTTTTCATTGGCTTATCACAAGTATAGAATTCCCCAACAAGAGATCACGTGAGATTTCGAAATTTTTGAACAAATTTAACTGTCTTGACTGAGGGGTCGTCTCATATCTCCAAAAGATATTTATATCCATAGAGGTATGGTACAACGCCTTTCCAGGGGTCAGTGAGTGGGGGATTTGCCTTGAAATTTTGACAGTGGCCAGCATACGCGTTACATGTAAGGGGGTGTTACTAATTACGTAACGCTCTAGGGGTAGAGGAAGAGGGTACTGTGTTCGATTTACGTAACATTTTTCAAGACTATATGTTATTTTTATTCCTTACTTAGACCTTAAAAGGTGGTTTTTTGGAAATGCGCGGTCAGTCTGGTATACAAAAAGACCATGGTATGTGATATCCTGTCTGTGGGATGGTACATTTAAACAAACCCTTGCTAAAAAAAATGTAGCGGGTTTCCAAGGCGCGTGTGCAGGGATTTCAGCGGGGTTGGGGTTATAGACTGTTAAGCGAAGTTTATATGGGGCCAAAAAATACATTTCAATTTTAAGCTTGGGCAAGTAAGGGTTTCGACCTCCAACACCCTCCCCCTGCACATGCACCCGATTCCTCTCTAAGATTATATGTCAAAATTACCAAATGTTAGACATCCAACAGTAGATGGAAGGAAGGATAGGATATGTTTTATTTAATGACCCACTCAACACATTTGATTTACGGCTGTATGGGGTCGGATGATTATTAAATCAATATGCTTTATCTTTGATGTCGTTAAACACCCCCCCCCCCCCCCCCAACTTTACCCTTTCCAAACAAAATAATTTTTATTTGAATTTGTCGATTTTAACACGTAAAATTAAGAAGTGAAAACGTTCATTGTCTACTTTAGTATATTTTATTTTTAAAATATATACATGATTAATGTGTTACTAGTATACAAACTAAACTTTGAAAGTTCTACTAACACTTTATAAAATATCAATTCTGAAATAGGAAGGTACGACTGTCGATAATACGTTGTCAAGATCAAACCGGTTTTAACTAAAGACTCTCGTACAGGGCAAGATTTCTCTTTTAATTTTTTGAAACGAACCCTACAATTTGAAATCGGCAAACGCACGTGTTAACTGAAACTGACAACAGGCTGTCGTTTGTGCTTTGCCGAGTTATGGCGACACAGGCGACGAATCAAGCGTATACGTTTGACGATCTTCGTTCATAGCGAACACACACGACTTTTTTAAAAGTGCATTTGAGCTTGTATTTCACATTTGTACATGATGTTATAATATGGTAACCAGATAATATAACTTTAACGAAACGTTTGCTGGCTGAATTTTGGCCAGGTATTGGCAAAAATCTTATTAGTAATTGTTTTATTACCCAATAATACCGGTGTTTTGTATATTCGTATTTTCTTTATTTCAGTTCAAATAATAATGTATGTGCTTATAATTTCCTGCAAAATATGGAATCTTATGACGTAATGTCTTCCTACACCACGCGATTGGTGGAAGTGGTAGAGGACTGTCAGACACTATCCCTCCACAAATCTCAGTCTCTACCAACTCACCCACAAAACAGTCAATTAAATTAATGACTTACTGAATTAGCAATAAGATGAAACAACCATCACACTAACACATAAAAATCCACCTAAACATTTTGTATCAAAATGTTTGCTACGAGTCAGTTTTTGATGATGTCTGAGAAGACCCCCGTGGAACTCAACTTTCTAATTAAATGCACGGTTCTGGAACTCGACGACTGAGATGCTTGTATATGAAGTTGAGCCGGTTTTCGATCTGCAATGTGCTATTTTAATATGAACAAACTGTAATATAATAATTATTATATGTATCTAGTGTTTAGCGTACGCACACTGGAAACAAACTATTTGTTGTAATTACATCTAATGGCAGGTCGCAGCCCTTTGGTTGAAGCATTTGTAACATATAGAACCACGACCATGCCTAACCTAAATAATGATTACGTGTGTGTGTGAGTACGTGCGTGTGCATGTTATGGGTAGAGCGAACAGTTAAAACGTGCCTCAATGTATCCCATTACAGGCTTCGCGCCTTCGGCGTTCACACTCACCTTTCCGGGCTATGTAAAGACGTGTTGTCTCTTGTTGACCAGGGCTGGAGCAAATCCTCAAATTCGGGCAAAAAGATATTCAGAGAAAATTAGCTTTTCACCATATATTTTCATCATTCTACCCACAGTATTAGTTGTAAGCCATGTATATATGCACAGTGATTCATTTGCAACCCTATATATATCTTTGGCAGTAATATTAATATTTAATAAGTGTTCTAATCCATTTTCGTTGAATTAGGGTGAAAATCAGTTTGCCCCTTACAAATGTGGAGGCCTGTACGCCTACGCATGTCTCGTATGGTATGCGCCTTCCTATAGATGTAACGGGTAAAAGGTTTCCAGGAATGCTGGAAACTTTACAGAAAAAATTTCAGGAATTTTAAATAGGACGGGAATTAAAAAAAAAAACCGCAACAAAAACAGTAGCATAACTTACACCAGTGTATTTAGCCTTTCAGTCATTAGAAATAACATTATCATATGTTTGACATCCAAAAGCCGATGATTAATAAACCAATGTGCTTGAGTGGTATAACAAACTTTAATTTTCATTAAAGGGGCATTCATGAGTTTGCTACATTGTAAGATGTTTCCGACTAATAAAATATTTCTACGATTAAACTTACATATTAAATATATTTTCTTGTTTAGAATATCAGTGTCTGTATAGTCAATGTGTTTCTGGTCGTCTTAATATTTGTAAGAAGCCCAAACTGGATTTTGTCTTCAAATAATTTCGTACGTACGAAAAAATATATTTTAGGAAATAAAATGAAATTTAACCTAGTACAAATATTAGAACGATCAGAAACACGTTTAATATACAGCCACTAATATATTATGCAGAAAAATGTATTTGATATCTGATTACAATCGTTAAATAGTCTCTGTTAGTCGATAACATCATAAAAAGTGCAGCAAACTCAGGAATGTCCCTTTAACTAATCTTCTTAATGATATATGCTAAAGATGTTTCGCAGTATTAAGTCACATAATGCTTTGTTTTTAAGCTGGGATTTCGCACAATGATAAATATACACATTACATGAGTCGGATGTATCTTTTATTTAGTCATAAATACAAATGTGATGAGTACGTCATTAAATAAAACATTTCTTTTTCTTTTTTCTTCTTCTCTAAGCAAATACGTCTCTCATTTCTTTTGATCCTTGGTGGTTTGCAGATGCGAAATCTAGGACTCGAAGAACCCGTAGCTGGCACTCAACGTGGCAGTGTTCAGCCTCAACCACTCCACAACTAGCAGTGCTTGTGCCAAGTAGGTTTAGTTTATCACCAGGCTTCAAAGGTTTAATATATCGAAGAGCGTCAGCTTTCCGATTTCTTATGGTAGCCACACACCATTCAGAACCTGTGATATGCTGAAAAACACATTAATTGGTATCATTCATCTTTACACTTGCGCTGAGTAGGACTATGCATTCCATTAAGGGGACGAATGAAGAAATATAAATCAACTTGGTTTACAAATTAACCCCATTGTCCGGCCATGACAGTTCCGGAAGTCGTTTCGCGATTTCATTGAAGTTCTTTGGTTTTCGTTCATTCATTAAGGCATATTTAAATATCAAAAGGAAGTCATTATGGGTTCCTGTGGATGTTTAATTTGTTAAATGTGTACACTATAGACTGAACGTATTGCAAGGCAGGTGACCGCTAGAATTCAAATGATGTTTTTCATGCTGTCACACATTAATTCGTTTAAGATACTTTATTAATCCGATTTTTCAGGACTTTGCCCTTGCAAATCGAAGCACTCTTTTAAAGGGGAGATTCTTTCATACAAAAGGGAATATTGATCTACCTGAAAGGAACACCGAAGTACGTAAACAAGGGGTTACAGTTGAATGCCATATACTATGTTGTTTTCTAGGAGGTTTAGTATGACGTTATGGTTTTAGTAGTCTGGCTCCACCTTTTCCACTAAAATGCCCAACTCATATACACTGGAAAATAGCCAACTGTCAGAAAGCTATTTTTTATAACACATATACAACAATGTATATATACTCTTCAAAAAAAGAAACTTGACATTGATTTTCAAAGTTTAATAAAACAAAACTGGTAGATATGATGCAAGCAACCAAAGATCAAGACGCCATGGGAAGAGGATTACTTTGTACATGTCCGAAACAGTATGACTGGGAATCCACCAGGCAGATGTGTGACATAAGGGTGGGCAAAACGTTAGTATCGGTTATGACCACCACGAGCCCTGATGGAAGCAATCAAACGTTGCACAACACGTTGTGGAATGTTCTGCCACTCATGCTGCAGTGCCGTAAGAAGTTACAGAAGTGTTTGTGGTAGTGGATTCCTCCGGCGCACACGCTGATCTAGTGAATCCCATACATGTTCTATTGGGTTTAAATCCGGCGAACGGGCAAGCCAAGGTAATGTCTGGACGTCGTGGCGTTGCAGAAACTCTTGACTAACACGTGCAACGTAGGGTCTGGCATTATCATGCTGAAACATTCCACCGCTGATGTTCATGTGCAGAATAACGTGATGCTGCAGGATCTTCTCTCGATATCTGATGCCTGTCAGTGCACCTGCCACATGCACAAGAGCCGTCCTACCACCATGATGGATTCTTGTCCACACCATGACACTGCCACTAGCAAGACGGTCGACTTGATGCACGAACTTTGGAGCATAACGTTCCCCTCGACGTCTATAGACACGTGTGCATCCATCACCACGTGACAGGAGAAAACGTGACTCATCTGAGAACAAAACAGTCCTCCACCTGGCACGTGTCCATCTCACCCTTTGCTGGCACCACTGCTAAGTGACGTGGGGTCAACACGTTACATCGCACTGGTCTTCTAGGGAAAATTCCTACCTACTTCAGCCGATTATGAACTGTCTGGTCAGAAATTCTACCTAGTCCAGGGATTTGTGTCGCTGTGGCTGTTGCTGTTGTGGTTGACCCTGTCATTAACACTTTGAGTGATGTTGTACCATGCCCATAAAGCAGAGATGGTCTGTCTGGAAATGCCAAAGTGCCTCGCCACAGCTTGTTGAGTTGCCCCTGCTTACAATCTCCCAATGGCATTATTGCGTTGAGCTGACGTCAATCTTGGCATTAAACGAAATTCCAGGGTGTGGCATCCGGGTCAGTCAAATTTCTCAATTTATTCATGTATGCGACGTTTTTAACCAGTGTCGTTGTGCGGTCTGTTTGAATCACTGCCGATGTAGCCCTTTATGCCCCACCAACGGAGGCAATTTTACAGAACTTCATGATGGACGTGCTTCTCTGAGGATTACGCTTTTGCGTTTCATTACAAAAGCTGACTATGGCTACGTTTATGCGAATCGAACATGTTTTATAGTGTTTTTGCATCCACCATTCGCTCACTTACTTGATTGTCTTTACGATGTCTTTGATTCTGTAAAAATAATCCGATAGCATTATTTTTACCAATGCCAAGTTGTTTTTTGTGTTTTGAAGAGTGACATTGTAAACACTACTACATCTTACCTAGAACCAACTGGTTCCATTACCTTGCTTTTTAGTTTGTTTGGAGGGGGGGGGGGGGGTGTTTGTTGCAAAACGTTACCGGCAGATATATTTAAAAATTGCCTTAGCTAACGAACTATTGAGTTCAAGATGTCATCATCTCAAAAACCGCCTATGAATGATACCTCTATATAGTTCTTAGATTAGTTATATACCATAGCACTACATTATTTGAAGTGAATTAATTACGTTTAATTAATACCCCAAAAGGGGTGGGGGTGAAACTTACAACGTTGGGGTGGGGGTGGAATTTACAACTACATGAATATGTTGACAATAGATACACCGACACGGCTTTTTACTTAAAGAGACTATCCTTAGTTTTCAGCCATAGTAAGCTTTCCGATCGCCCCCACCCCACCACAATCCCAACAAATTAAAAAAATGACTTACTTTTTCTTTAATTTTAAAACAAAATCTTACCTTAAACATGTTTTAAATATTTATAAGCACTTTACCGATAAAACATATTAGATTTCCTTGACTGAATTATTTTAAATTTCATTTGGCGGTTGGTAAAAAATAAATTCATACATATGAAATATACGTAGCAAGGAAATGTAAGTACATTTTAATTTTAATAATTATATATTAGGTACCAAAAGGTCGCCTTATAGTTATAGTAATACACAGCGGCATACGGTATCATACAACTGATGGTAATAAAAATCAGTAAGCTAAATATGCTTTGGATATATCACATAATATTTAATTATTGTGGATATATTTTTAAAATACATGTAATACAAATTGACCTTCAAATGTATTATCAGATTTGATGTGGTCTTCCCCTTGGCCGAGATATGAACGCGGCAATGCCTGAATGTTGCCTTGTAGGAACCAGATAGATTATCGGGTATATTATCAAAATGGCTGTGAACAAGAGATTTACTCGGGTGTGTTCATAGCAAAAATAAACAAAATAAATGCAACTATGTGAATTCCCGGCTTCATCACCCAGGGATTCATTCATTTGAGAATCCAATCATGACGACTCCTTGTTTCTAAGGCACATGATGGTTTAACTATTACTATTAGAGTATAAGACAAAGGGACGTCAGTGCTATTGTCTACAGACTGATTGACCAGTGCTTCAGTTGATTTTAGGACCGGCCTCGGTGGCGCAGTGGTAAGCCATCGGACTACAGGCTGGTAGGTATAGGGTTCACAGCCCGGTACAGGATCCAACCCAGAGCGAGTTCTTAAGGGCTCAGTGGGTAGGTGTAAGGCTACTATACCCTCTTCTCTCTCACTAACCAGTAACCAACTAACAACTAACCCACTGTCCTGGACAGACAGCCCAGATAGCTGAGGTGTTTGTCCAGGACAGCGTGCTTGAACTTTAATTGGATATAAGCACGAAAATAAAATTGAACTGAACTCTACACTGATTGACCAGTGCTGCAGTTGATGTTAAACATATCTAAGGAGTTTGATAAATTATGAGTAATCATGAAAGTAATCGCTGATTACGATTATATTAGCAATGTTTTCGATTGCGATTACACGACCTCATAACTTGTAATCGATAACAATCGATTACGATTACTGATTACGATTATCCTCATCACTGGGCCATAGTATTCACTTTTCTGTCTGTACGAATAAAAGATCCCTTTGTGTTAATCAAAATGAGTAGCCTTTGGAATGTCGGTAGCGCTTTTCTCTCATCTGTGCGAACATTGACCAAATGTCCAAAGACATGTTACCGCAAGTAAAACTGCGCCGTTAAATAAAAACATATTTCCCTTCTTCCATCGTATTATGTTACAAAACTTATTAGCTGAAACTCGAGATGACCAGAGCCCAGCGGTCATCGACCTTACGCCAAGCTCCATATCGCCATTGTATCCCATGCCTTGAGCTCTTTGACGATTTCATGTCGGGATTTGAGATCCAGTCGCGCGACTAATAGGATATAACGTTCGGTGTCCTATTTGCTTTGATAATGTAATTAGTTGGGATAAATCACAAGTAAAGTCAGCTTACGTTATATTTGGGGGTGGCTTGCAATATTCTGGTCTCAGCGAACCATGACCATGCTGACTTTAATATGACTGAAAGATTCTGATTTCGTATCCCAATATCCTGTTTAGACAGTCCGACAGAAAACCTAATTCCCAGCGTACGTTATTTCTATTGGATAGTAAACAAAGGCTATTTTGTGTATGCTTTCCTACAGACAAGGCATTACATGCCACGACCTTTCATACACCAGTTATGTGACTCTAGTCGGGACAGAATTCCCCCTCCACCCCCACCCCCCACCCCCCCCCCAAAAAAAAAAACCCCAAAGGCTCACACAGCTGCGATTCCATCCCAACTAGTGAAGTCCTTGCTTGAATCACGGTTAGATGCTTCAACCACCGAAACTGTCACTCCCCAGGACAATATATCTACTTCCATATGAAGACTGCTACTTCCGGGACGATACTGCCATCCTACTTCCATATGAGGACTGCTACTTCCATGACAAAACATCCTTCCTACTTCTATACGAGGACTGCTACTTCCATGACAAAACATCCTTCCTACTTCCATATGAGGACTGCTATTTCCATGACAAAACATCCTTCCTACTTCTATACGAGGACTGCTACTTCCATGACAAAACATCCTTCCTACTTCTCTACAAGGACTGCTACTTCCATGACAAAACATCCTTCCTACTTCCATATGAGGACTGTTACTTCCTTGACAAAAAATCCTTCCTACTTCTATACGAGGACTGCTACTTCCATGACAAAACATCCTTCCTACTTCCATATGAGGACTGCTATTTCCATGACAAACACCCTTCCTACTTCCATATGAGGACTGCTACTTCCATGACAAAACATCCTTCCTACTTCCATATGAGGAGTGCTACTTCCATGACAAAACATCCTTCCCACTTCTATACAAGGAGTGCTACTTCCATGACAAAACATCCTTCCTACTTCTATACGAGGACTACTTCTTCCATGACAAAACATCATTCCTACTTCTATACGAGGACTGCTACTTCCATGACAAAACATCATTCCTACTTCTATACGATGAGTGCTACTTCCATGACAAAACATCCCTCCTACTTCTATAAGAGGAGTGCTACTTCCATGACAAAAGATCATTACTACTTCTATACGAGGAGTGCTACTTCCAAGACAAAAGATCATTCCTACTTCTATACGAGGACTGCTACTTCCATGACAAAACATCATTCCTACTTCTATACGAGGACTGCTACTTCCATGACAAAACATCCTTTCTACTTCTACACAAGGAGTGCTACTTCTATGACAAAACAGCCTTCCTACTTCTATACAAGGAGTACTACTTCCATGACAAAACATCCTTCCTACTTTTATACAAGGAGTGCTACTTCCATGACAAAACATCATTCCTACTTATATACGAGGAGTACTACTTCCGTGGCAAAACACCCTTTCTACTTCCATGAGGACTGCTACTTCCATGACAAAACATCCTTCCTACTTCTATTTGAGGACTGCTACTTCAATGACATCTTTCCTACTTCCATACGAGTACTGCTACTCTCATGATAAAACACCCTTCCTACTTCTATACGAGGACTGCTGTTTCCATGACAAAACATTCTTCTTCTATACGAGGACTGCTACTTCCATGACAAAACATCCTTCCTACTTCTATACGAGGAGTGCTACTTCCATGACGAAACATCTTTCCTACTTCTATACGAGGATTGCTACTTCCATGACGAAACGTCCTTCCTACTTCTATACGAGGATTGCTACTTCCATGACAAAACGTCCTTCCTACTTCTATATCAGGACTGCTACTTCCATGACGATACACCCATCCTACTTCATCTTTATGATGACTGACAGTCCCATGACGATACGTCCTTCGTACTTCATAGAAAGACTGCCAATTCCCAGGACAATACATCCTGCTTGAGAACTGTTACTCCCAGGACATTACATCCTACTTGAGGACTGTTACTCCCAGGACATCACATCCTACTTGAGAACTGTTACTCCCAGGACATTACATCCTACTTGAGGACTGTTACTCCCAGGACATTATATCCTACTTGAGGACTGTTACTCCCAGGACATTACATCCTACTTGAGGACTGTTACTCCCAGGACATTATATCCTACTTGAGGACTGTTACTCCCAGGACATTACGTCCTATTTGAGGACTGTTACTCCCATGACATTACATCCTACATTGTCATTATGTAACAGCTACAGGTAGTACTAAACCAAGTAACTTCCGGCTGGGTCAAAGTTCGAGGTGCACCCAAGTTCTGTGATTGGTGATAAATGTGAGTGTGTTGGTTGTAAAAGAAAAACTAGTTTCATCTGGGCAAAAAATGTATGCAGTTTTATTTCATCTAGTACCACTGGTGCATGTAGCCTTGTGCTTGAAACATACATGTAAAAAAAGTACACAAGTTTTGTGCTGAACTAGAGTAGTCATAGATGCTACCCGTTATCTCTGAAATGAGCAGCTCGACCCCCAATTGTTTCTCATTCACTTAAGGGTGAGGGGTGGTAGTATTTATATCCGTTGTGTTTATTTCGATTGATACGCTGCAGGTAGGAGTTTTAGCCACATATATTACTATTGTTGTCTATGTAATTTGATTTGGTAGTATATAGCACATATTCAGTGCATAATACAAATATTATGAATTTTTTCATTTAATTTAAAGGGACATTCCTGAGTATGCTGCACTTTTAAGCATGTTATCGACTAACAGAGACTTTTTTTAGCGATTGTAATTACATATCAAATATATTTTTCTGCATAAAATATTAGTGGCTGTATATTAAAGGTGTTTCTTATTGTTCTAATATTTGTACTAGGTTAAATTTCATTTATTTCCTAAAATATAATTTTTTCGTACGTACGAAATTATTTGAAGACAAAATCCAGTTTGGGCTTCTTACAAATATTAAGACGACCAGAAACACATTAAATATACAGACACTGATATTGTAAACAAGAACATATATTTAATATGTAAGTTTAATCGTTGAAATATATTATTAGTCGGAATCATCTTACAATGCAGCAAACTCAGCAATGTCTCTTTAATTAAACTATACTGATCAACCATGCAAGTTCACAATGACCTTGACCTTGACAATGATCATTATACGTGGCTCTGAATGGAGTTTGAATCAAAGTTAGCACCGAGGAAAATTTGGTTTTGGCCTATACTTCATACAGTAAAGATTTGAATAATTTCTTTCTATATGGTATTTAACTTCCATATACAACTGCTCTTAAATATGGTAATATATCTAGGCAACCTGAACTTAGATTTTAATAGCAGTTTATTTTTATATTAAAAATAGCATGTGCCAATATAGGTTTCGGGTAATTATGTCATTTAAAAACAGGTTAAATAATTAATTAAAAATAAATATGTGAAAGCTGGATGATAATTCCAGATATCACCAATATTTAAAATCTCCGACTACAGTAGGCTATAAATAAAATATAGTCAGGAATATTGGTTTTTATGGTCCATTATAAAAATCAGTATAGCAGAATGAATTTGAAATTCCCACACCTGGTAACTTGAAAACACACACACACACACACACACACACACACACACACACACACACACACACACACACACACACACACACAACACACACACACACACACACACACAGCATACAGGATTTCCTCCCAACACTAATGTTCAGGACATTAAGTCATTACTTCATACAGGTACAGTCATGTGCATTTTCCTTCACATACCCAACTGATAGTAAATATCTTCAGGAGGTTTATTTAAATTTATTTTTGTTTAATATGAAAAACGTATGTTATCAGTATAGGTAGTACTAAACCAAATAACTTCCGGTTGGTCAAAGTTCGAGGGGCACCCAACTTTTGATAGAGAAGTTAACACCACAAGTCCTGTGATTGAGATATGTGTGTGTTGGCTGTACAAGTATTAGTTTCATCTGGGCCAAAAATGTACGCAATTTAATTTTGTCTAGTACCACTGTTGCAAGTAGCCTTGTGCAACTAGGGTGGTCATAGACGCTACCCGTTATCTCTGAAATGAGCAGCTTGACACACACCCCCCCCCCCCCCAATGTTTTCTGATTCACTTTAAGGGTAAGTGGTGGTAGTATTTATATCCGTGGTGTTTATTTCGATTGAGGAGTTTTAGCCACATATGTTACTATTGTCGTCTATGGGATTTGATTTGGTAGTATACACTCTACATTATACGTCGCCGGTGATACCACTAGGGGGCAACGACTCGCTGTGGGTTGTGAATTCGTTTATTCTGGTCAGCCAAGTCAGATAAGCAAAATATCCTGAAAAGAGTAATTATAACCTTATTAATAACATCATTTGACATTACATAAATCCTAACATGTACTATTCTAATTTACACACAGGTATGTAACTATTATGCAATATGAGATTACATTTAATTTAATACATCACTATCATTTATACTTACACCGTTGTCAGACATCTGCAACCATTAATAAAACAATGTTTTAACACCAACCTTTATAACACTTCTCATTAGGTCTAATACAAATAAAGTTTATTATCAAATTGTCAAGTCCACACTGACGAATTTAACAAAGGCGAAACTTTACGACTATTGTTGTTAAACATAACACCCATAAGCGTACGAGGCTGGGGGAATCGACCGCCTTATTCACACAAATGCTGGAGCAACTCCTCAAATTGGGGCAAACACGATACCGATGTTGAGCAAAATGAGCTAGACTGAAACCTTTTTACCATGTATTTCCATAATTCTACCCACAATAACAATCCATGTAACAATGCGTAGTGATGCGTTTGTAACCCTATATCAATATTTGGCAGTAACGCTAATATGAATAAATATTGTTATTGGCATTTTCGTTTAATTCGGGCAAAAATCGACCTCCCCCCCCCCCCCCCCCCCCCCCCCCCCCCACACACACACCTACAAAAATGTCAGCCCGTACGCCTATGATTGATTACACGTTGTATTTGTCCACGGTTGATACATGATACGGACGATACTGAAATACACGAAACTAATACAAGTAACGCTCTATATATAACTTGTTATTGGGGTGTGCTATTTTGTGTACGTGTCACAAACTACATCACTTACACGGATGTCAATTGTAAGGTTGAATGGCCGTCAAGTTAATTACAATACATATTAAGCCAAGGCTGTTCCACAACAAAGGTATATGAGATGAACGGATGATGAACACGGGTGAAGCGGAAACGATGATTTTTATTTCAGGTCCGTTATTCCGCTAGACTACTGCGTCGTGTATTCGTTTAGGCTCGATTTATCGTCAATAGTTCCAGTGCGAGAGAGTTGAAGTAAGCTCGGATAAACCGGAAACACTGTTTAGATAAACATGTATTTTAAGAACTCTGATAGCAATAAGTTTCACAAATGATGTTTGTGATATATATTTTTTTTTATCAATATTTCCTAGATGTTTTAACACAAATAACTGCGGTATTTACGAGCATTCATTTTATAATAATAATAATAATAATGCAATGAAAACACTGTCCAGACAAAATCCTATCGTTTTATGTATTAATGCCATAAAATGAAAATATTCAGAATGTACACGGTTCAGACATTTTGCTATATAAAATGAAAATGAGTGTAGAAATAATTTTAAGGTCATTGTAAAGTGATACACCGTGACATCCAAGGGTATAATGGGGTATATCCCAAATGTTGTAAATGTAACCATATATGCACTGATTGTGTATTCACAAGTATCCCACAGATACAAAAGGGCGAAATGTGATAACAAAAACAATATGCATTAAAATGAATTAAATTGACAAACATTACCAACATATGTAAAGTACGGGGGTGTCAAGATAGCAATAACCATGAACAATAAACACCAGATTGAGTGTGATCCAAGAGTCCTTTATAGATCCAACAACAACAGCTGAACAATGAAATCTTTAAAATACCATCCATCAATTACTAATACCAATTCAAAACATGGTGCCCTTTGTTAAAAATCAGCCATTTTATAAGGGACTACTTTCACCACCAATGTAGGGTGTAACATACTAAAGCACATACTTTTTTATAATATGTATTAGTAAAACCTTTTAAAAACACCATAATTAATATTTTAACTATTGTATTAAAACAACAATTATTAACTTTATAAACCTCATCTAAAAATCATGCTTGGCAATGAACATTAACAACACATGTGATTTGGGGCATATGTCAAATAGTTATTTGGACATACTATTAAGGACAATCGGTCTATCGATCGCATGCCAGAATGGGACATCATCTTTGGTATACTTGTCAGAATACATATTAATAGACCGTTTTTAAATGCAGTTTACTACTTTATTTGACACTTACAAGAAACCCTCTATGAATAGTTGACCATAACAGCCGGGAAACACCGGAAGCGAAAGTTGTAGTGCAAACATATAGCTCTTTGTAAATCTATCTCTCTATATGATCACTGTGTGTGTTTAGTAATTTTTAAAGTACATTTTTATATTTTTATTACAGCCTTTAATTGAGATATTGGAATTCATCAGTAAATGATGTCCATTTACAACAGTTATATAACTGGAACAATAATACAACTATACGGTGAAGGTCACACCGATGAACATCAAAGTAAACAAAGTGTTTAGCCTTCTACATCAATGCATTATTTGCAATCGTGTAGTTATTTCTTTAATCACAGTTGTAGTATTTATTAGCAATACAGTCATGACATAAATTTCATTGCAGAATGTAGCCTAGCAATTGCCGATCGTGTGTTGTTGCTCTTTTTTTGGTCACCCACAAATCGTAGCAAGATGGTGGCCATAAATAGCAACATGGTGCTTTATATTTATAACACATTGTGACTAAATGTATAGTTTTATGTCGCAAATAGGTTTCAGTTGATGTTTATACTTATATATGAACATTTATTTTCATATGTAGATATATTTGTCCCATTATAGACATATCTGTGTACTGTATGAGGCCATATTTACACTCATTTAGCTCCAATAATTCCTAGTTATGAAGTCATTTAATTGTTTTATTTTGAATATACCTTTTATATGGTGTCTCTGTGTATAGGTTGTATCTAGGATACCCCGCATCTAGGGTAACCATTTTTCCAAATGCCTTTTTATTTTCAGTCTCTCAACACTGTATATTGGTCGCTTTACAATGACCTTAAAGGACATTAGGTCTGACAACGTGAAAGACAAACAAAACCCGTGAGTCTCGCGGCAGAATTGTGAGAGTTGACAGGTCTGTTTTACTTGCAATAAACAAAATCATTCAGTTCAAAACTGAATCGGTGTGAAATAAAACGTTTATTTGATTTGTGAAACCGAATTTAAACATGAATTGTGGTTGAATTGTCCATGAGAAATCCATGTCTAAACTTTACATTCAGGATCTCCAGTCTGGGTACGTATGTACGGGTTTACTCAGGCTGGGTACATAAGTTCGGGTTTATTCAGGTGTAGAGTTTGAAGACACTGACCATATTAGGCAGTATGAAATACATCGATAATTACCGCATACTTTCCCTCATATGCGTACAAAACAGTGGGGCAGGGGCAAAACCTCAATTTCGGGCAAAACTGATAGAAATAATCGAACAATAATCACATATTTCCATCTTTCTACCCAGAAAATTAGTTGTAAAAATGCGTAGTGATTCGTTTGCAACCCTATATAGTTGTTTGGTAGTAATGCTACTATGAATAAATGTTATTATCCCGATTCGGCCATTTTCGTTTAATTCGGGCAAAAAACAGCTTATTCCCCCCTACCCCCCCCCCCCCCCCCCCCCCCCCCCCCCCCCCCAACAAAAATAGGAGACCGTACGCCTATGCTTGCCATTAACTTACACGGTATATACATCCTTGTGCTTAAATTATTAACGTTGGAAATTTAGATGTTAGTTTGATTATTTCGTCTTGTTTTGTTTGCTGTAGTCGTCGTCGTTGTTTTTTGGTTGTTTGTAGGTGTGTGTTTTTTTTATGTCCTTGTGGTTGTCAAAATGCATTTTTGTGCGACAAAAAAAGAAAAGAAAAAAAAAGAAAAAAAAAAAGGTATGTATGTCTGAAACCAGAGCCATTGTTGATTCACATTATCTCACCTTACACGGCAATTGAAATGACATCGTGCTATATGTCAGGGGTGAATATCTATCTGGTTTCTGAATAAAAAGAAACCCCAGGAAAAAAACCCGCACACAAATAAACAACACAAAAAACACCTTGATGGTCAAATAAATAACCGTGTTGTTAATTCACACCTAATCCGCACCGAAACCGGAGTCTGATACACCCCTCCGGTAACACCCCCCCCCCCACCCCCCACCCCCCCCCCGTATACACCGCAATACTCCCTCCACAGCACAAACATTCCTGTTTAATAGCTGTGTATCCTGTCACATATACGACGTTGTTTGGTAGTCACAATCCAGAAATCATCTCTAGGTTATATACTGTATACACTAGAAAGTCTTGCGGTCTGTATTCGCTGATATCACGATAAAAAAGGTAGGTCTGTAGGGACTTCGGAAGGGGCGGTGGTGGGACTGGAAATATGTTCCCCCACTTAAGGCTCAAACATTTATTTGTTTTGTTATCCTATTTCATTTCATTGTCACATATTGTCGTGCTTATATCCAATTAAGGTTCAAGTACGCTGTCCTGGACACACACACACACACACACACACACATACACACACACACACACACACGCACACACACACACTTCAGCTATCTGGGATGTCTCTCCAAGACAGTGGTTAGTGGTCAGTTGTCAGTAGTTAGTGGTCAGTTGCCAGTTGCCAGTTGTCAGTGGGGTTATGTCGGTGTAATGGCCTTACAGAACCCAGCGAGTCGTTAAACTCGCTCTTGGTGGGAGCCGGTATCATTCAGAATGCGAATCTAGTACCTACCAGCCTTAAGCCGATAGCCTAAAGGGGCGGGATGTAGCCCAGTGGTAAAGCACTCGCTCGATGCGTGGTCGGTCTGGGATCGATCCCAATCGGTGGGCCCATTGGGCTATTTCTCGTTCAAGCCAGTGTACCACGACTGGTCTATCAAAGGCCGTGGTATGTACTACCCAGTCTGTGGGATGGTGCATATAAAAGATCCCTTGCTGCTAATCGAAAAGAGTAGCCCATGAAGTGGCGACAGCGGGTTTCCTCTCTCAATATCTGTATGGTCCTTAACCATATGTCTGACGCCATATAACCGTAAATCAAATTTGTTGAGCGCGTCGTTAAACAAAACATTTCTTTTCTTTCCGATAGCCTAACCACTATACCACCGATAACGGTGCCTGACATCAGTGTTTAGTTTGTGAGTTATAAGAGCTAGTACACACCCACTGATAAACGTTGATCTTTCAGCATCGAAACTTTTCAGTGTAATGAAATTTATAGTCTTCAAATAATGTAGTGGTGTTGCTCACGCATCGACCCCGTTCAACAATGACGTAAAGAGGGGAAGGGGTGCGTTACAGAATGTTATGGGAATGAAGGTGTGTTTGTCAAGATCCAAGAAACATGCAGTCAATAATTGCTATTTTCTTCTTTAACGGACGATTTTTAAAATTTAATATTCGTTTGGTCAAACGAACGTAAATACAAACAAAAGATCGAATAGTGTAGTTAAAATTACGTCATAATGACAGGTGAAGAGAGCGAAGGTGTAATGACATGGAAAGAGGCCTCATATTGTGCATGGGTGGTGACTAATTGTTACACTTATTAATTAGGGTCAGTTAGGCAGGATTAAAGAAAGAGTCTTCATATTGTGCAGGGGTGATGCTTGGATTAGATTAGATTAGATATGTTTTAAACGTGCTCACATACCTTTATGGTTTCGAGCACGCCTATCCCCAGTCCGGCCTCCGATATAATCGGTGGTCTGACTCGGGGCAGGATGCTTGGGTCTAGCTTACTGATTAGGATAGATTTAAACTAAGGGCTTCCTATTGTAAATGATTTATAAAATGCCTAAGGTTAAATGTGTTTCACTATATATAGATATATTCTCCAGCTTGCTAGTATCAGAAGTATATTTAATATGGAAGTTATTCATAGTAATAAGGGTGGTCACAAAATCTGTCATGAGGGATTCATGTATACCAAACATGCAACTCGCAAAACAAAGTTGTGGTGGAAATGTGTCAAAAGATCTAGTGGTAATTGTCGAGGTTCTATGATAACAGACTTACAGAGAGAGCGCCTTGAGGACCGCAAGAATGTGGCAGAATTTCTTCATGGTATTGGGTGGAACATCCGCCTAAACCACCAACATTAAAATCACAGAACATTTAACAAAAATCTCTTAATTAAAAATTGTGACTTTTATTCCTGTGACTTTTTTTCCTGTGGGTTTTTTCTGTCTTTTTTTTCTGTGACTTTTTTTCCTAGATTCGGGACGACGGTGTATAACATTACTACATTTTGCGTTACGTAATTGTTGAGCGGCCCATCATAGCAGCATTTTAAGTTCTAAAATCAATTCTGTCCAGGGCGAGACCACTGGCCCGGGATGGACATGCCCGAAACCTTAGTGGTATAGGGACATGTTAAAAGGGTACACTCTCTCTCTCTCTCTCTCTCTCTCTCTCTCTCTCTCTCTCTCTCTCTCTCTCTCTCTCTCTCTCTCTCTCTCTCTCTCTCTCAAATCAGCTTAAATTCTTAATACGTACAGATCAGACTTAAGCTAAAATAATCGTATTAAAGTCGCTATGACTTGAATAATTCTAATAGATCACAATGTGTTGTTCTGTTTTTGGCTTCTTTCTTGTGGGGCATTGTTTTGAACTCTTTTTGAAATCGATTTCTTGCAGTGTTATTTGTGTAGGCGTGTTCACGGCTAAACCTGTTAGAGAAATATACTTTTAATCCAAACCTGTCTATTTGATCACGCGAGGAATAAAGTTTGTTTTGTTTAACGACACCACTAGAGCACATCGATTAATTAATCATCGGCTATTCGCCTATTGGATGTCAAACATTTGGTAATTCTGACACGTAGTCGTCAGAGGAAACCCGCTACATTTTTCCTAATGCAGCAAAGGATCTTTTTTATATGCACTTTCCCACAGACAAGAAAGCACATACCATGGCCTGTTATCAGTTGTGGTGCACTGTTTGGTACGAGAATCCAATCAGTTGAATAGAACGCGTGGAATATGTGAACATTTGAAGCTCAGCTGTTGAAAGTTAGGAAGATTAATGTTTTTAAGCAAAGGACAGATAGACAGACAGACAGGTCCATGGGAACCGGGGATGGTGGTGGGTGGGGGTGGTAGTAGTGGTTACAAGTTAAAATCTATGGCTTGCGTTCCCCAATAGTTTGTGTGCCCCAACAATTAGAGATTGTGCCCCCATTCCCCCCCCCCCCCCCCCCCCACACACACACGCACACCCTCCACCAATCCGAAACCCGATCGTACGAGCCCGCATAACATAACCAGTCTGTAATTGCAAACACATTACTTTGAGTGGTATCATTACACGTATCGCCGACAGGTACCACAGGAAATAAATCAATATTCTATAACGTATCTTTACAGATAAATGGAAGACCATGACTATCCTGCTGTCTTTTGAAGATTGCAATCCAGCACTTAGAAGAAAACTACGGTTTTAAATTTTTTTTAAATATAAAAAAAAATCTCACGTGGGTTAATCTAAATTATTAATTGGCCTGAACGACGTGTCACTGTACACCTGTACCGTATCACCTGTACGACTGTTAGTTACATCGATACGTACGGGCGAAGCAGAAGAGATCTACGTGTGTTCTCGTGATGAGTAAAGGTTGATTACTGTTGGCGTTTTTTGCCTCACTGGCGTTGGAACATTCTCACTGGCAGCATTACAGCGTCTGAGCAGAGAAAGGCCAGCTCCACTGTTCACCAACCGTAACATTGACATCAGCGAGCAAATAAACACACAACAAAAACACCCGTCCCACTTGCCACTTGGCGGTCAACGCTAATCTGAAAACTTTTTTTATTGTGCTTTTGTTCCTTTTTGCACGGATTCGTCTTTGCTACACCTTGGAATAATATATCTGGCGTTACCGACACCACTGTGGTTGCATAATCGATGAATATCGGATAGTTTTTCAAGATTCCAGCGCAGTCTTGTAAGTGTGAATTACTTACCAACAGTTTGTTTGGTGGATTGTTGTAATACATAATAACACGCCGGCTTCTGGCAGTGATTGTGAGACCGCACGCTATTTCCAGATTTCAGTATTCTCTGATCAGGCGACACGCGAGGAATATCAGCGACAAGAAAGTCGACAATTCTCATTGGAAATTTTCGAAACAGAAAGCAAGATGAATCAGACGGTAAGAGTGTTTTTATTTAATTTAATTTAATTAAAATGTTTTTTTAACAACACCCCCCCCACCCCCAAAACAAAACAAAACAACACACCCCCCCCCCCCCAACAACAACAACAACAAGCAAACAAACAAAAAACCAAACAACAACAAACAAACAAACAAACACAACTCCTCCTAAACATACAGACAAAATAAACAAAAACAGCACCAAAAACCGACACAAAAACCCACCCCAAAATACTCAACCCCACAACAAACAACAACAACAACATATTGTTGTTGTCCTAAGTGGGCGTGAGCCGGATGGAGTAGGGGGTGGGGAAGGAACCAGAACCATGCTCCCACTATCTTCGCAAACCAAGCTACCATATGGAAATATCCGGAATGGTACTGTGGTTCCAAAGATGTTCCCACTCACTTCAGTGGTAATATGATAGACCAGCCGATTTTTGAAATGTCAAAATCCACGTAAGAGCAAGCATCTATAATTCAGGAAAGCTATTGCATACTGAAGGAGCACATCCGGTGGGGATGCAGATGGGGTTCTGATTACCAGGGTGGTACCAAATGCGCCGTATATACATGTACGTTTTAATGTGTGTTTTGTAAAGTTATAAACTATAATTTGTTTTTGCACAAAAGGAACTGTAAATTTATTTCTTGCATTGTAAAATTTGATATTCATATATTCACCCCTCAAATATTTCACATATTAACCCCTAAACCCCCCCCCCCCCCACACACACAAACACGACCCCTACCCCCTCCAAAACGAAAATCGAAACAAAACTAAAGTAACTAAATAAATAGCATACTAGGATGAGACTGCGATATGGAGTTATTTTCGTCAACAGACAGGCCAAGTGAATTACTACAATATAACTCTTTAACTCGGCGCCGCACCGTCACTAAAAGCAGGATCGGCAGCAGCTTAATGTACTTTATTTAATTAATCAAGTAATCTTTATACCTCAATGTCACCAGCAGATGGAGCCAGTGGAAAAGAACAAATACCCCTTGCATAAACAAAAACAAAACAAAAAGCAAAAACAAACTAAAATTCAACCAACCATCCATCCAACCAACTAAAAAAAAATCCACCCCCCAAAAAAACAAAACAAAAACAACAACAAATTCAAGTGGAATGAAAACTAAAAGAGTTGGTGGTTCCACTGTTTCTTTTTATGTCATTATTTCATGTACGATTTCGGTAGCAAACTGTACTTCTGTCCTATACAAGTCTTCCAGAGAGCAAACAGGGTCATTGTGGCTGGTCTGGGATCTTTCACGTGGACGGGTGGGGATGGGCGTGGGGGTGGGGGTGGTAGGGCGTTGTAATTGCTATTTTGTCTGTTGGGTCAGAAGCATTCTTTCTCTTATGGCTGAAAGATTATTTTGTAGGTGGTCGGTATATTAAAATATCGTGTTGTAATTGGTTCTGGTGCAGCCCCTATAGATATCTCAAGTTCAAGTTCAAGTTCTTTTATTGCTTTAAGTTGTTCAACTTATCAGCATTATAACAATGAACAAACATTAATATATACAATAGTGCGGAACAATGGTGGAGAGTGACTTACATATATACATATATACACACACATACCCACACACACACACACACACACACGCAGACACAAATACACACCCAAACACACAAACACACATATATAATAGAAAAAACAAAACAGAATAAAGATAAGTTATTTTACAGGTTATCCTCAGCGGCTAGGGTAATGATAAAATGAGAACATATTAGTTTATTTCCAGTAATAGTTGATCCCTAGTTCTGTTTGTTTGTAATAAATATTTTCCTAGGTTGTTTATCTCTTTATTGTTTCCGGTTGATAAGAGTTGTATTAATTTCAAAGTACTGGGATGCTTAAAGTAGTATTTTTTAATGAATTTCTTTCTTAAAGTTTCGTATCTTGGACATTGAAGGATAAAATGAAATTCGTCCTCAATCTCATTACAGTTACATAAAGTACATATTCTTTGTGCCCTTTCGATATTTTTATACCTACCAGACTCAATATTTAATTTATGTGCACAAATTCTCATTTTTGTTATTTGTCTTAAATTGCGAGATTCTATTGGTTTTGTAAGGTAGGTTTGTAAAGTAAATCCATTTAATAATAAGTGCTGATATAGCAATCCCTTTGGCGATGTCCTTATTGTACTATAGGCATTTTGCTTAAAAACATCATATACTCGTTCTTTTATTATGACATAAAAACTAGAATTGATATTGGTCGAGTCCCACATATAACTTAGCCCAAGCGTATCTAGTTCTTGTTTAATGTTCGTTAACCAGGTATCTCCGTACTGATACATTTCCTCATATATAGCTTTTAAGATACAGTTACTGGTACTACTAAGCTTTATCCAATATTTAAAAATTCTAAGTTTTCTGATAATTGCTAAAGGATATCGCCCTAATTCGTTATAAACAAAATAATTGCATGTTCTTTTATGCACACCCAATACTTTTTTACAAAATTGTATATGTACTTTCTCAATATCGTGAGCTGAGTGAAAACCCCAGACTTCAGATCCGTAACTAAGAACGCTATTGACATAAGTATCAAACACGGCTAACATTGTTTCAATATTAAAGAAATTCTTACTACAGATATTTGTTATCCAATATTGGGCTTTGAGTCCTTGTTCAGCAAGTCTTTTTTGTGTACTATTAAATTTGCCATTGAAACGAAGTAATAATCCAAGGTAATTAAATTCATCTACAACTTCTAATTGGTGGCCATTATATGACCATTTCTCGTTCTTTCTTACTTTTCCCCCATTTCTAAAGACAACTATTTTTGTTTTATTTGTATTGACGGTAAGATCCCATTTTTGGGTGTAATTTGCAAGTGAATTTAACATTGATTGTAATCCGCCTGGAGTTTCGGAGAAAAGTACCATATCATCAGCGTACATTATTAAGAATATATTTAACGTTTGTATTTCAACATATGGACAACTGTCTGATAAAAATTGCATTTCACAATCATTAACGTACATGGAAAATAATATTGGTGATAGTACTTCTCCCTGTAATAGACCGTTTCTACATACGAAATAATCAGAAACTACGTCATTATATTTTACACAGCACTTAACATTATCATATAAAGATCTTATAAGAGATAACAATTTTCCTCCTATGCCCTGTTGAATTAATTTATACCACAAATTTTGTCTGTTTACAAAATCAAAAGCCTTTTTGTAGTCTACAAAACAGCAATATAATCGCTTCCTATTTTTCAGAGTTCTGTTTATTAAAGATTGTAATACAAAAATAGCGTCAATGGTCGACATCTGCTTTCTAAAACCAAACTGAGCATCGGTAATGACATTGTTTTGTTCATCAAAATTTAGGAGCCTTTCATTTAATATAGAGGTAAATAATTTTCCTAAGCAGCTCACTAACGTGATCCCTCTATAATTGTCCGGGTCGTTCTTATCACCTTTCTTAAAAACAGGAACGATAGATCCCACAGCCCAGTTTTGGGGAAAATAACCCGAGTTAAAAATACCATTGAACAGTAGAAGCAGGCATGGCATTAAAACGTCTATACAATTAATAAAGTATTCATTTAAAACATTGTCATAACCGCATGCTTTATTTTTCTTCAGCTTGTGTATTGCAATAGTTATTTCTTTCTCTGTTATTTCGCTATCCAGCACATTGCAATTTAGGTCGTAGGTAGTTTTATCAAAATTAGATAAAAAATAATCCACCTCATTGTTAATAGTTGGTTCATACGAAGCAAGGTTACCAAAGTGCGTTAAAAAATCAGTATTACCTAAATCAGTTTTAACCTTTTGCTTACGTTTTTGAAAATGTTTGTAGAATGTTTTAGGGTTATGCTTTCGTAGATAATTAAGCATATTACCTTGTTGACATTTATATTTTCGTTTAAGTTTATATTGCAATGTCTTGTATAGTTTCTTCGCACGAACAAGTTCAATTCGATTAATAGAAGTTCTATTTGCATTAAACGTTTGTATAGCCTTCTTATAATCAAGATAGCATTTCTTGCACGTCTCGTTAAACCAGGGTTTGTCATCGGGTATAACGATGGCTTTCGCATTTTTCTTTGAATTTGACTTGTACTCTGTTACAGAACAATAAGGTAAAATTATTTCATTAAGTTTTTGTACAAATGTGTCTACACATTCATTTACGTTTTTCTGTCTTTTATCATTTATAGTACAAGTATTTAGTAACATATCAATGTTTTCAGCGATTTCGCCACTGATTATAAAATTGTTTTCATCATTCCATTTTATACTGGTGTGTGTTTGAATTTTGTTAATCTCGGTGATCGAATTTTTAACTAAATGAGCTATTTTAAAACTAACAGGAGAATGATCTGAGAAACAATTAAATATTCCGGATTGGAAATTTTTGATGTGTCTGAAAAAAGATTCACCAACAAGTAAATAATCTATGAGGCTTGTGCCATTTGTGTTATAAAATGTAATACTACCATTCTTATCTCCTTCAAGCCTACCATTCACAATCCGTAAACCGCTGTTTTTACAAATAGATAACAGTTTTCTACCAAAATGGTTGACAGTTTTATCTTCACTGAAGCGTGTTGCGATATCATTATTATCAGGTAAGTATTCGAATATATTTCCTAATATTGAAATTGAACAATCCGGTAGTATATCATTGCTAATGTAGTCCAGATCAGTGTCAGTTCTGCTATTGAAGTCTCCAATTACGATAACATCTCCTATCTGGGCTTCAAGGGTTATGAATAAGTCAGTATCATTATGATCATAGTAAGTACTGTTGACAGGTGGTATATAGCAAGCGAATAAATAAACGTCTTTCTCTCTTGATCTACTAAAACAACTAGTATTACATTTGATTTTTAGAACAACAATGCTATCACACCCTTTCTCAACTAACGTACAACATTCTTTCAAACATTCTTTGATAAATATCACTATCCCTCCCCCTTTTCCCTGTTTTCGTGGTACATCATAAGTAATATAGTTAGGTAAGGAAAGTTCACCGGCTTCTGTCCAACATTCGTACAGACAAATAATATCATAATTAATTATTATTTCTAAAAACTGTGAGTCTTTTAATTTGTCTTCCAGTGATCTGCAAACGTTCCACGAAAGTACAGACAAGTCACCCTCCGCGCACCCCTAGTCGGTCTTGTTTACGTCATGTCTCAGTTCTGATTCGGTGGTATTCTCCGTGTTGGTGTTGACGAAGCACGCTGTCGTTTTGGTGTCGGTCTTCTGCCGTCGTCGCGAACTCTGCTTTGTTGTGGTTGTTCAATCTGTCGACTTTGATTTGTCTGTCGCGGCTCACTCGTGCTGCCTTGCACAACGTCTCTGTATGAACGGCCGTCTGTGAATGTCGTTTCGTCGTATGGTCTTCCGTCGACAAACAGTTTATCTCTCACCATTTTTGTTTTATGGCCGCCTAGTCTGAGTCTCTTTGCCGTGGGATACAACCTTCTCCGGCGTTCCTCAATCACTGCAGGAAACTGTTCGTTAATGCCATATGGCTTACCTTTCAGTTGATATGCATGTTCTTTAACAATTTGGAGTTCTTTATAGTACAGGAACTTCACAACAATGGGTCGCGGTTTCCCTCTCTGTCTCCTTCCGAATCGGTGGACGTTACCAAATTGCAAATCCCAGTCTAAACCAAGTTCATCGTTTAAGAAATCTCTGATTACATATTCGGGATTCTCGTTGGCGTTTTCGGCGAGACCGGTAAAGATTAGGTTGTACTTCATGGAGCGGCATTGCGTATCTGTTATCGCACCTTTCATTTCTTCGTTTTCTAATTGTACTAGACCCAGAGAGGCGATATATTACTAATTGTACTAGACCCAGAGAGGCGATATATCACTAATTGTACTAGACATAGAGAGGCGATAGATCACTAATATTACTAGACCCAGCGGGGCGATATATCACTAATTGTACTAGACCCAGAGAGGCGATAGATCACTAATTGTACTAGACATAGAGAGGCGATAGATCACTAATTGTACTAGACCCAGCGGGGCGATATATCACTAATTGTACTAAACCCAGAGAGGCGATATATCACTAATTGTACTAGATCCAGAGAGGCAATAGATCACTAATATATTGTACTAGACCCAGCGGGGAGATAGATCACTAATTGTACTAGACCCAGAGAGGCGATATATTACTAATTGTACTAGACCCAGAGAGGCGATATATCACTAATTGTACTAGACACAGAGAGGCGATAGATCACTAATATTACTAGACCCAGCGGGGCGATATATCACTAATTGTACTAGACCCAGAGAGGCGATAGATCACTAATATTACTAGACCCAGCGGGGCGATATATCACTAATTGTACTAGACCCAGAGAGGCGATAGATCACTAATTGTACTAGACATAGAGAGGCGATAGATCACTAATTGTACTAGACCCAGCGGGGCGATATATCACTAATTGTACTAAACCCAGAGAGGCGATATATCACTAATTGTACTAGATCCAGAGAGGCAATAGATCACTAATATATTGTACTAGACCCAGCGGGGAGATAGATCACTAATTGTACTAGACCCAGAGAGGCGATATATCACTAATTGTACTAGATCCAGAGAGGCGATAGATCACTAATATATTGTACTAGACCCAGCGGGAAGATAGATCACTAATTGTACTAGACCCAGAGAGGCGATATATCACTAATTGTACTAGACCCCGGGAGGCGATAGGTCACTAATTGTGCTGGACCCAGAAAGGCGATAGATCACTAATTGTACTAGACCCAGAGAGGCGATAGATCACTAATTGTACTAGACACAGAGAGGCGATAGAGCACTAATTGTACTAGACACAGAGAGGCAATAGATCACTAATTGTACTAGACCCAGAGAGGCGATATATCACTAATTGTACTAGATCCAGAGAGGCGATAGATCACTAATTGTACTAGATCCAGAGAGGCGATAGATCACTTATTGTACTAGACCCAGAGTGGCGATAGATTATTAATTGTACTAGACCCAGAGCGGCGATAGATCATTAACTGTACTAGACCCACAGATGCGATAGATAACTAATTGTACTAGACCCCGGGAGGCGATAGATCACTAATTGTACTAGACCCAGAGAGGCAATAGATCACTAATTGTACTAGACCCAGAGAGGCGATAGATCACTAATTGTATTAGACCCAGAGAGGCGATATATCATTAATTGTACTAGACCCACAGAGGCGATAGATCACGGGAAGACTTAATATGGGGGAGAAGATGACGAAATGGGGGAAATTATATCTTTTAACCAGCTTACTTGACATTCATTGAAGTGAACCAATATCTCAGAACTTGGTTTATGCAGGAGCAGCAGGAGTATTGCTTTCACTGTTGTTCAGATTTGTAATCGACCTGGTGTCGCTTTCAGTTTCTAGTGTACAATGAGGATCATGATATGAATACCAATGGACTTAAGGTTGTTTCTTTTATTTCTCGCTTACTTGGGTAGACAACCTGTTATTTCAACCATTGTTGAATGGTTTTAGTATGTCGGGAAATGAAATTGTTTTTATTCAGATGTGTTTACTTTCATCTAGTCTGATTTCAGAGATAATTTACGAAATATGATTTGTTATTGTGCTCTATTTGAATGACACCAATGTAAGAGGAAATAAAACCTAAATTTTTATGTTTTATTTATCCCGAAAACGGTTGTTTGTTTCGTTGTTGTTGTTTTGATGGGGTTTTTTTATGTGGTTGTTGTTACCAACAGACCTTCAAACAGTTAAAAGAAATCTTTATGAAGATAAGTTGGCGATGGTGTTTATAAACTGGGTTGAGTTTTGTTCACTAGACGTCAGGAACTCTAGTTTCTGAGGCACGTATTTCATTGTCGGATCCGGGGGTGGGGGGGGGGTGGGGGGGGGGGGAGAGGGATCACAGGATTCCCGTGCCCCCCCCCCCCCCACCTCGCCCCGCCAGTTTGAAGTATCCTTTTTAATGACGTTTTCCTCCTTTAAGGTCAGATCAGGTCAAATACGTTTTACATGTTCATATTCACTCAAGGTTAATGCATGCCCACCCTGGGTCCTGTCTCTGACATGACCTTTTAAAATTCATCATCCATAATAAACTGCACGGAAACGCGTCACAGAGCACGCTCCTAAACCCAGTACAGACCTCGCTCCCTTTGGAAGCTACGTCCATTGCCTTCGGAAAACTCAAACTTGCCCTTTTTGGAATTTTGTGACCCCCTTTTACAAAATCCTATTATGTGTTGTGTTTCTCAAAAGCTGAACTTTCAGTTGCTTTCATCAAGACGACCAGAAACAATGCTGGATTTTCACACTGCCTAACAATTAGCTACAATTCAGTTATTAGCGGTACACAATGTCATTTCAAGGAGTGCTTTTTTGTTAAGAATTACTACGGTACTACTGAAGTGATGACTAGGAATGGTGTGGAATAGAGCGATAACCAGTACGCATAGACTAGTGGAAGTCACTCCGTGGAACTGACTTGTAACTCTATTCTGTGTGTAAGCTAGGAAGGTAATACTAGTCCTCCAGTTACAAACCGGCCTCGGTGGCGTCGTGGCAGGCCATCGGTCTACAGGCTGGTAGGTACTGGGTTCGGATCCCAGTCGAGGCATGGAATTTTTAATCCAGATACCGACTCCAAACCCTGAGTGAGTGCTCCGCAAGGCTCAGTGGGTAGGTGTAAACCGCTTGCACCGACCAGTGGTCCATAACTGGTTCAACAAAGGCCATGGTTTGTGCTATCCTGCCTGTGGGAAGCGCAAATAAAAGATCCCTTGCTGCCTGTCGTAAAAGAGTAGCCTATGTGGCGACAGCGGGTTTCCTCTAAAAAAAATCTGTGTGGTCCTTAACCATATGTCTGACGCCATATAACCGTAAATAAAATGTGTTGAGTGCGTCGTTAAATAAAACACTTCTTTCTTTCCAGTTACAAAGACAAAGATAGTTATTTAACATATTAGTTAATCATTGACGCCATGCATGCGACAAGGGAAATCATTCGTCAGTGCAGGTTTGTTTTAGGAAAAGTTCAGTAGGGAAAGGCGATGTACAGATGTTTAATCACGCCTCTACTGATTGGTGCCTAGTAGAAGGTTATTTTCCACCAGGGGAGGATGTAGTGGTGTTTTGTGGAGGGATGCAGCTTGAAAACACAGCATCTACTCTATTCTAAAGTACTCTAACGTCTATTACATACATATTATCCAGTTAGGCCTATGGAGGGCCCCAGCTAAAAATACTAATTGGTTATGTTATATATACATGAGAAAGTGCATACAAAACATCCCAAGGAGCTTGCAACTTTTGGGAAGGAGTTGTCTGTCTACTGCAACGGGACTCTCTCTCTCTCTCCCTCTCTCTCTCTTTCTCTTTCTCTCTCTCTTTCTCTCTCTCTCTCTCTCTCTCTCTCTCTCTCTCTCTCTCTCTCTCTCTCTCTCTCTCTCTCTCTCTCTCTCTCGGCCAAGCAAGTGTGGAAATAGCCATACATTATGTTAAGACACTACTACGACTGATATGTCGTTAAACAAATATTCCTTTCCTTTCACAGGCCATTTAGTTTTAATGTGTGGACAAACCAAGACATTTAGACTGATGTGTGCGTGTGGCTTAACATCTAACAATTTGAGAACACAAGGTGGTCTCCAGTCCACACAAATTGACGTTAATAACACGTCTTTACCAACGGGTCATATTCCTGTATGAATTCCTCACATTGGATAACCCGAGCCCCAGTAATGAAGCCGAGAATTAGCCAGACGGACCATGCTAGACGTCTCACGCGAGCAAGATTAAGATGGGATTTTCTATGTTAAGATGCTAAAGTTGTCCTCGTGTCATGTTCCATCAATATTTCAGGACCCTACCTAAGCTACACTAATTGGATGGGGGGGGGGGGTATTAAAGGAAAAGAATCAGGGCAGAACGAATGAATGAATGAATGAATACATGAATGACTGAATGAATGACCGACTAAATGAATGAATCAATGAATGAATCAATGAATTATTGAATGTTTACCGACACCCCAGCACAAAAATACACATCGGCTATTAGATGTCACAAATGAATATGAAGAGTAACATAAAGTTTTCTCCGTCAAGACACAAAGGACACTAGTCTTGTGAATTTAAAAGGGCACCTTTTGTATTTGTCGGGGAGGGGCAACTGTCCGCTAGCACCCACCCCGCTATTTACCACACACACACACACACACACACACACACACACACACACATTAATTATCATGTTAAGTTTAATGTCCTGACTGTAAACTGTGAGTGTTGTGTGTGTTGGTTTAGCTCGGTGGTGCTCTCTGCCGGATGATTAAACGATCAAGTTATGGCCGTATCAGCCAGGCTTCCATAATCGCTAGTGTTACTAATACGATAAGACATTTGTCAAAGAACTTTCGACTGATTGACACAGAAACCACAAGCTGATTGGTAGGTTATCAAGTGCGTGACCCCAAAAATCACCCGCCAATCACATTACTTTGCTGCTGCTCTAAATTGTTCACAATTCCATAACTGTTTTACTGTCACAGGGATTCTATAATTCCCGTAACTGAATAAAACACGATTATCAAAATGTCTCTCCTACTTGTATATCTATTAGATCTCTCTGTAACAGGCTGTTAAACCCTAGTATGGCTCGTCTCTAGGTATGATCAGAGATACGATCTTATATAAAGTATATATTATTATAGCACGTTAGCTCTCTAGAAACACAACAAAAACACAATACACTTTGGAATCTGTATTAATCTACGCTGACAAATGTACAGCCGTAGTAGTAAATTAATAACAGCAATAATAACAACCCAGAACTGATCACTTAATTAGTTAATCTCTAGGTGTCTAGTTACACAATATGCGAATCACTTCACCGTTACACCACACCCACACGTGTGATAATTGAGAAACGCTTACAGGAGAAGTTAATTAATACAGGAATTACAACACCATTCCTAACTGGTTAATTTTTAATTAACCCTTACTACTTGTTCAGTAACGTGTGATAATTTAGGAACGCTTCTTGGGGAACTTAATTAATAAAGGAATTACAGCTCTATTCCTAACGGGTTAATTTTTAATTAACCCTTAACTACTCTTTCAGTAATCTGTAACACAAAATTAATACTGGTACCTATCACAATAAAGACAATAACCTACAGTTTACCTAGGGTCTTCTAGGATGACTGGCTAAGCTTTATATTACCAAATACTCATATAATGTTAGAACAAAAAGTCTACGATTTACTTCGTCAGATGACCGAAGACACTGTCTAAAGAATATTGGTATAATACAGTATTAAAATATTTAAGTCACATCAATCACATCAAGGTTATACACAGAGCAGAAATTATATTTACCAAGTCCTAACGGACTACGTTCGTGATCCCCTGGAGCCGTCCTAATTCGTTCTCCTAGATATCTCTAAATCCTAGCTATTTATTCCAAAATCAGAATTGGCCTGGGGGAACAAGGCGGTACCTCACGTATCATCTCATATTCTACATTTACTAGAGTCGGTATATTTCTCTCTGATCGTCAGTCTGGCTGTCGCCAACCGCGAGCAATCTCCTGGCCATAAACAGCATTACCGGAGATATTACGTAACTACTAGCCACATGGCCTCCGCAGCTGGCTGAGGGTGTGTATTGGAATGTCCGATCGTGCGAAGTATTACGTAACAAGTTGCCCATCTGGGCTACGGGCAATAAACTGCACACGGCCCTCTAACACAATTAAAATCGCCACAGGCGAAACAAATTTAAGAGCATGTTCCGTGACACACCCCCACCTCAAAAAGGATATTTCCTCTACTCTAGGAATAGGGAAATATACTACATTAAAACAAAGGGGTGCGTTAACCGACGCATACGGGCATTTATAACACATGTAATAATAAGGTGACTACCAGTAATCACACTGAGTCTCTGAGTCCCTGGTATACAAATAAAATATATATAAACAAAACAGAAATAAAGAATGTCAACACATTATCATAACGTTCAACTTCGGGACAGGGCATCAGCGATTACATTGGATGTGCCCTTGATATGTTCAATGGTAATTGGGTATTCTTGCAGAAGAAGACTCCACCTCAAAACTCTCTGGTTGGTGGCTTTCATTCTGTGAATGAAAGTAAGCGGATTATGATCAGTAAAGACCACCACTTGGTGCACTGCCGATTTCACGTAGATCTGAAAATGCTTCAGAGCTTGTACCATGGCCAAAGCTTCCTTCTCTATAGTGGAATAGTTCACCTGGTGTTTGTCAAACGTTTTCGAGAAGAAACTTACAGGATGGTCCAGTCCATTTTCGTCTTCCTGGAACAGCACAGCTCCAGCTCCCACGTCACTTGCATCCACAGCTAGCTTGAACGGCATTCGGTAGTCTGGTGCTGCCATCACGGGAGACGAGTAGCGCCTCTGCTTGAGACGGTTGAATGACTTCTCGCATTCACCTGACCAATGGAACTTCGTTTCCCTCCTTTTCAGCGTCGCACATTTTCCAGGTCTTCTCCGACAGGCATGCTGTCGACGCGGTGTAGCGTTGGGTTCCAAGCGCACATCTTGGCTTAAGGTATTGGTAACCGTTGGAAGGTTCTGACAAATGGAAACATTGTCTTGTTTCAACGTAGTCAACTTTGCTCGCTTGGGGCTCAAGTCTGCTAGAATCTGGCCGTTGGCCAACTTGACCTCTGCAGTCTTGACGTCATCACAGGAAATTGAGTGTCTCTCAATTTGGACCGGTCTCTCTGGAACTATCGGCAGTCTGTCAAAATAACCTTTTAGCAATTTGATGTGACAATACCTACTTTTCCTAACCCTATCAGGAGTGTTTATCACATACCCTGTCTCATTAACCCGTTTGTGCACAACATAGGGACTGAAATACCTGTTCTGTAATGAACCCCGTTTAATGGGAAGGTACAGCAGCACCTTATCCCCTGGTTTAAATTCCCGACTCCTAGTCTTCCTATCAAACTCTGATTTTATTTTGCTCTGAGCATGGCTCAGTTGCGTCCTAGCTAGTTCGGTCGCCGGCAACCTCCGATCTCTAACTCTCTTATTTATTAATACTCCCTTGTCCACAGTTAACAAGGTAGTGCGAGCTGCCAACAAATTTGGATCAGCCCCCTGCTCTAGAATTAACTCTGGGGAAACTGGGAAACTCTTTTTACGTGCCCCTATCCACAAGGGTTCAGGCACGCCCACCCCGGATTCAGCCTCTGACTACGCCAGTGACCGACTCCAGAATTAACTCTTGTCTATTACAAGGTAATCCCCTCTATCAAAGACAACTGGTTCAATTCCCCTCTGAGGGAGATCAACAGGTTCCACCACATTTAATTCCTCAGTTGACTTATCTACCATTTTACTAATAACCTCATCCACTCCAATTTCATGGTTCACACACGTATCAGACAAATCACAAATATCCTCTAGATCCCGTGCTAACCTACTGGTCATATCCCTAGTCATTACACACGCAGGATATTTAATCTCATCAACCTCACACTCTTCTATTGGTAAAGGGCTGTCTTTAATTAACAGTTGGTCACATTTCGGCTGACAACACTGACTAGTCAAATCATTTCCCAACAAAACTCCTATGTTTTCAACAGGCAAGTCCTTCACAACACCCATAATGACCGGTCCCGTCACAAACTTCGAACACAAGAAAACCTTATGTAACCTGACAACCATATTTTCTCCAGTAACCGAGGTTAAAACCAAACTACGTCCTATGTCTGAATTTTCAATACCAGCTAAACACTCTTGCGTTATCAGACTCTGACTACACCCGGTATCTCTATAGATTGATATTGCCTTAGGACACAACTCTTGTTTCACATCACAAACCATACCAGTGGACACATACGGGTTTACTTTCTCTGCCATGGGACTAACCCTTAACTCTCTCGCTAACGGAGCTGACCTCACTAAACCGACCACTTGCGCATTATCGCGTTTCCTTTTAAAACAGTCCCCGATAAGATGGTTATCCTTTTTACAGTAACTGCAATGTGGACGAAAAGTTCGTGCATTGGCTGATAATGCAGGCCTATCCTTACTTTGCCCACCAGGTGCATTCCTTGCCTGACTAGCTGACCAACTAGATGACTCTCCCCGATAGTTACCTTCCCGGGAAAAACCTGGCTGAAATTTCTTCTTATCACCCTGTTGTAAGGAGCTACCCTGTACTGCCTGAGCTTTGTGTATTAACACATAATCATCTGCGACTATGCCTGCCTTCTCTATCTTTTTGACTTCACGATCCTCTAAGTGAATACGTAAGCTAACTGGTAATCCATTTTTAATGTCCTGTAAGATCAACAACTCCCGTAACTCGGTATATGACTCTACCTGATGAGACACCACCCATTTATCAAACATCCCTGCCTTCTTAGCCACAAACTCACTATAAGACTGACCCTGCGTTTTTCTCAACTCGCTATACCGTAAACGATAATCCTCAGGTCGTAATGCATAAGCCCTCAACACTGCAGCCTTAACTAAGTCGTACTGACTTGCTCGCTCATCACTCATTGAATTATAAGCTATACTAGCCTTCCCCTTAAACTTAGACACGGCTAACAATGTCCACTTAGACTGCGGCCAATTTAGCTGCTTAGCGGCCCGTTCAAAAAGTTGAAAGAACATATCTATCTCCTGGTCATCAAATACCGGCACTGATCTATAAGCCTCCGACATGTTAAACCCATTTCCGGCTTCTCGTCTGACTTCTTCAGTATTCAACTTTAACTCATGTTCCACTTTTAATTTTGCTAACTGGAATTCTCTATCCCTATCTCTCTCTTCTCTCTCTCTATCTCTCTCTCTCTCTCTTCTCTATCCCCCTCTCTATCTTCTCTATCCCTCTCTCTATCTTCTCTATCCCTCTCTCTATCTTCTCTATCTCTACCTTCTTTTTCTCTCTCTCTCTCTCTCTCTATCTAATGCACGTTCCTCTCTTTCGTACTCAAGCTTTTTAAAAGCTAATTGTTGTTTCACACTTAACTCATTTATCTCTATTTCTGGAACAATCTCACTGTCTTCCATAACAGGACTATCACCAAAAACTTCCTGGATAATAATTGTCCTTATATCTCCTAAGGTTTTAGCTGATGTTAAATCAATTTCTCGCTCACCCGCGATTTCAACTAACTCGGCCTTACGTGCTCGCTTAATCTCCACTACACTGAGCGTAGGCCTATCCAGCAAATTCTTATCCATGTTTAGATATGACGCACTTAATATTAATTAATTTTCTAGTGGACAACGTGCTACTTCTGGTTATTTGTAAAAATAATTTATAAAGCCCCCATTTACAAACAATACTTTTTTAAATATGCATGTCCCGTTTCAGATCCGGGACGAGCGCCCCAATTTTCTACTCCTGTCACGGGGATTCTATAATTCCCGTAACTGAATAAAACACGATTATCAAAATGTCTCTCCTACTTGTATATCTATTAGATCTCTCTGTAACAGGCTGTTAAACCCTAGTATGGCTCGTCTCTAGGTATGATCAGAGATACGATCTTATATAAAGTATATATTATTATAGCACGTTAGCTCTCTAGAAACACAACAAAAACACAATACACTTTGGAATCTGTATTAATCTACGCTGACAAATGTACAGCCGTAGTAGTAAATTAATAACAGCAATAATAACAACCCAGAACTGATCACTTAATTAGTTAATCTCTAGGTGTCTAGTTACACAATATGCGAATCACTTCACCGTTACACCACACCCACACGTGTGATAATTGAGAAACGCTTACAGGAGAAGTTAATTAATACAGGAATTACAACACCATTCCTAACTGGTTAATTTTTTTTTAATTAACCCTTACTACTCGTTCAGTAACGTGTGATAATTTAGGAACGCTTCTTGGGGAACTTAATTAATAAAGGAATTACAGCTCTATTCCTAACGGGTTAATTTTTAATTAACCCTTAACTACTCTTTCAGTAATCTGTAACACAAAATTAATACTGGTACCTATCACAATAAAGACAATAACCTACAGTTTACCTAGGGTCTTCTAGGATGACTGGCTAAGCTTTATATTACCAAATACTCATATAATGTTAGAACAAAAAGTCTACGATTTACTTCGTCAGATGACCGAAGACACTGTCTAAAGAATATTGGTATAATACAGTATTAAAATATTTAAGTCACATCAATCACATCAAGGTTATACACAGAGCAGAAATTATATTTACCAAGTCCTAACGGACTACGTTCGTGATCCCCTGGAGCCGTCCTAATTCGTTCTCCTAGATATCTCTAAATCCTAGCTATTTATTCCAAAATCAGAATTGGCCTGGGGGAACAAGGCGGTACCTCACGTATCATCTCATATTCTACATTTACTAGAGTCGGTATATTTCTCTCTGATCGTCAGTCTGGCTGTCGCCAACCGCGAGCAATCTCCTGGCCATAAACAGCACTACCGGAGATATTACGTAACTACTAGCCACATGGCCTCCACAGCTGGCTGAGGGTGTGTATTGGAATGTCCGATCGTGCGAAGTATTACGTAACAAGTTGCCCATCTGGGCTACGGGCAATAAACTGCACACGGCTCTCTAACACAATTAAAATCGCCACAGGCGAAACAAATTTAAGAGCAAGTTCCGTGACATTTACCATATTTATTGAAGGACATGATATGATTAGTGAGACCCATACCACATTTCGTACCAGCTACTGATCTATACACGATATTATTCATATTATATCACTTAATAGACATTTTGATCAAAAAGGAAATAAAGTTATATTGCGCTTTTGTCGATTTTGATGAAGTATTCCATATGGTACCTAGAATACAAATTTGGCATAAACTACTACAGAGTAACATTATTTTCGAATTATCTTTCAAATGTATCTCTCCTGTCCTAGATTTAGCTACTGGTGATCTCAGGGTTTGGAGTCGGTATCTGGATTAAAAACCCCATCCCTCGACTGGGATCCGAACCCATTACCTACCAGCCTGTAGACCGATGGCCTAACCACGACGCCACCGAGGCCGGTAGCTCAGCTCAAATGCACCAAAGTCTTGAACCATTGATTCTGGTAAATACTCAACAATCCGCTTTATTCCCATGTATCAATTGTTTCCGTCAATTTGAATATTTATCCTCCATTCTGTTTTCCATGTTTTGGTCTAGATGAAGAACACCTTGTATTCCTCTGCCCAGATTCTTTGTTTTTAGATAATATTTATTGTCCCCAACAGCGTATAGGTTATGGCGCTATATTAACTGCCTTACATAACACTAACTATAATTATATACACGTCACAAGCATAATTGTGTCCTATCATAGTGCAGTGTCATATGATGATAGTGCAATGTGTGTAATAATTAATATGAATGTAATACATTGGTTACAATATAATTATAATACACGATTCTTGTTATTTGGAGGACGGGATGTTTTCCAGTGGTAAAGCAACCACCTGATGCGCGATATGTCTGGGATCGATTCCCGCCGGTGGGCTCATTGGGCTATTTCTCATTGCAACCAGTGTTCTACGACAGGTTATATTCCGTCCTGTCTGTGAGCTGATGCATATAAAAGATGCTTGCTACTAATAAAAATATCTGGCGGGTTTCTCTCTAAGACTATGTCAAAAAACCCAAATGTTTGACATCCAATAGCCGATGATTAATATATCAATGTGCTCTAGTGGTGTCGATAAACAAAATACATATTAATATTCTCTTGTTCTTTGATGCCCCTCCCCCCATTATTTTAGGGTAGGTATGGCCCTGAACTATTGATGTGCAGTAGGAACATGACAACAGGACACATTTAGCTTAACATGGAAATCTCGATCTTAATCCAACTCGCGGCTCAAAAGCTTAGCTTAAATGTTTTGTGTGTGTGTGTGTGTGTTTTTTTTGTCAAGGACGTTTAAATACACTAATGGTTACATTTATAAAATATGCTAATTTCTTTCGCGCACGGATTCATTTATTCTCCATTAGTTCATTAAATTTATACGTGCTTGGTCGCATACAGCAATAGGGATATAGCCCCTGGACTCTTAAAATATGAAGAGAAAAAATGGCAAATAAAATTTCGTCGCCAGTGTCATTTTCATTACTAAGGTATTATTAGAAATATAACTTACATCCATGATGCTTGTATCTGATCATATTTGTTAAACCGCATTTTTTTGTACTAGTACATTTGTTGCTAGTAGCGAGAGCAAATGGATTTAGCAGGTGCGTATCCAAGAATTGTTGCAGGTTTTTTTTTACATGCAACTTCAATTGAAGTTGTATATTAGCAATGAACAGAATAGAAAAGATGTTTGACGATGACACCCCAGCACGAAAAGTACATCGGCTATTGGGTGTAAAACTATGGTAAATGCAAAATTAAAGTGAATATCAGTGATGAAGGCACACTAAAATAAGTGGGAATAATTGTTTTCGTCGTTAGCTGGAGTGTCCGGACCCCCTCCACTCCTCCTGGATCCGCGCCTGTTATCTTGGGGGTTTTCTCATGCAGACCGACTTATGAAAACTTGAACAAAATCCATTTCATTAAATCAAGCAAACTATCTTCTGTCTTAATTACGATACTGCCAACCGAACACATTATGTTGTTTGTAACGTTCTTAATCAATATGTTATCTTGACACAAGCTTTCACTCTTTCGCCAGGAAAGAAAGAAAGAAATGTTTTATTTAACGACGCACTCAACACATTTTATTTACGGTTATATGGCGTCAGACATATGGTTAAGGACCACACAGATTTGGAGAGGAAACCCGCTGTCGCCACGTAGGCTACTCTTTTACGACAGGCAGCAAGGGATCTTTTATTTGCGCTTTCCACAGGCAGGATAGCACAAACCATGGCCTTTGTTGAACCAGTTATGGATCACTGGTCGGTGGAAGTGGTTTACACCTACCCACTGAGCATTGCGAAACACTCACTCTGGGTTTGGAGTCGGTATCTGTATTAAAAAGCCCATGCCTCGACTGGGATCCGAACCCAGTACCTACCAGCCTGTAGACCGATGGCTCTTTCGCCAGGTGAATATATAATTTGTTATGCTTTAGAGGTATTTCATTAGCGCAAATGCCATTTGCGGCCATCAGTACGCCCATCTCCTTACTGAGTGACATATACATTCACACGCACACGCACATGCACACGCACGTATGCTCACATACATTCATGCATATGTACATACAAACATACATACAAACATACATACATGCATACACACATACATACATACATCTGGAGCTGCTGGCGATTAGGTCCTTAAGGTTCGAGTTCCAACAACGGCATACGAGAATTTATGGGGCCAAAAAGGATTTTATCCCTAGGGCCAATGCGGTAATACCTATGTTTGTACTAGTGAAACCCGACACACGTGTATACCATATATAGATATTCATACAGCTATACATACACATAATAATAAAATGTACGTACATATGCACAAATAAAAAACGAATCGATAAAAGCTAAAACCAAATATTCTTGTAAATTATAAATACCGACCTGTTTCCTCATACATGAAACATAGCCAATTATGAATAAAAAAACAAACCAATTGATGACTACCAGCGGGCAGCAAAAACATAATTGAGCTGTGCGACACCCACTGGACACGTCAGATCTAGAATGGCCGGAAGACAGGCGCACGACTTAAAAATAAAACTCGCTATTCAAACAGTCATGTAAGATCTCCTTTTAGAAGTTAAACAGTGGAATCAAAGAAAGTATTATTTTTATGCCTGGTAGATTTTCGGATATTTCAGTTTTTTCTTTACATTTTTGGAGTGATCTTTCACGCTTTGTCGTTTTTTGTTTTGTTTCTTTGTTGTTTTTGTTGTTGTTTTTTGTGGAGGGGGGGGGGGGGGGCAGGTTCAAGGATCTAAGTACAAAAGTGTCAATGTGCTTTGTTTTAATAAGTATTGAAAAGATGATGTTCCTGCAAATAAAGAATGAACTATTGTAATTTGGCATCATCATCGTGTATCGAACTCATGATCAACGCTAATTACTTTACATGTAAAATTCCCTTTACATTAATTTTAATGTATGTTCGTGCTTATATCCAATTATCGTTGAAGTTTGCCGTCCTCGTACATCTCGACAGATGGCGGTTAGTGATGGATAATTCCAAGTCGGTTTACTGGCTTAGCATTTCACACTGAAATGTGCACTAACTGTCAGTTGAATCCTATACTGAGATTCGAACCCAACCAGTGTTCGAGATTAACGGTATCCCGATATCCCGGGGATACCAGAATTTAATTTTGGATACCACACTTCAAGAACCCAGTATCCCACTGGGATACCATATAATACTAAATTCTCAGGTGGGATACCAGATTTTGAAATGTTAGTATCCAACTGGGATACTGGCCACAAATTGTAATCTCGAACACTGCCAACACATACTATAATTTTAAGGGTGTTTGATAGTAATACCTCGATATACGCTATTTCTGTCTAGAACTTAGATTGTTGCTTAAATAGCAATTTATGTGTATGAAATTTCTTTCAAAACGTGTAATAACTTTCATATGTCACCTGGAGTTATGACACATTCTGACGAGTAATTAAAACAAAATCGTTTAACTTCTAGCGCTGTGTTGACTTTCTATAGGCGACAGGACAGATGTACACAAATGAACACAATACAGTGTAATTTTCTACTAGGATTACCAAACTTTGTTTTTGTTTCTGTTCTGTTTTGTTTTGTTTTGTTTTGTTTTGTTTTGTTTTGTTTTGTTTTGTTTTATTTTATTTTTATTTTATTTTTTTGGTTTATTTTTGGTTTTGGTTTTGGTGTTTTCGATAGTTTGTATATTTTTAGGACTAAACCTTTAATCCGAATTTCCTTACCACTTTGCCTTTAATTCAGATTGTATACGTGGAACCGGAATTACCGCGTTACCGCGTTACCGCGTTACCGGAAATACTGGAGGGCAAATACTCGCGGGTGCTCAAGATCCATTAATTAACATTACCATTGTGTTCAGGTGACACAGCGTTCGTTGTCTCCCACATAACTGTTAAACAGGTGTGACGGGATAGAAGAGAATGGAAACAAGTTAATCTGTACGCGAGCGCTCGTACTTCTGAACACTCAAGTGAACGGGCTGCGAGTGCCCTCAAGATTTCACCCTCCTGAACATTGGGTATATTTGTAATATCGTTTGCTTTCTGGATTTCCACCAACAGAATGCCGAGTCGGTGGGACGCACGGAAAGATATATGCGTGGGAGTTTGAGTAAGGTTGGGGAAAGTTAAAGAAATATTTTGTGAAACCTCATAAACAACACTGTTTAACAGTGATTTAAAAAAAAAAAATCAAATTGTCCGCTTTCGTCAAACGCTGCCAGCCATCAGTGATTGGATTATAGAGCAGTAAAAACCTACCCGGTGTGTAAAAAAATATCTCGAACTGTAGGTCCGTACTTGCCGCCAGGTTTTCCTGCTTCAGTTGTCCGATCTCTCATCCGAACTAATCCGCTTCCGGAAACATTTCATTACTTCTACTAGCTAAAAGTGCAACACTAAAAATACCTGGTCTTTTGCCCCCCCCCCCCCCCCCCCCCCTCTCTCTCTCTCTCTCTCTCTCTCTCTCTCTCTCTCTCTCTCTCTCTCTCTCTCTCTCTCTCTCTCTCTCTCTCTCTCTCTCTCCCCAGTTGTTATCTCTCCCCAGTTGTTATTAGTGTTACCTCAATACCTTGAATACAAAAACTAGATTAGACCTAGTATTACAAAAACATTTATAATTGTTATCCAAGGCCCGCTGAGTGTTTTCAGAATTGGGGGTGGGGAGGGGGTGAGGGGATCATTGCCAATGCGATTTGAAAGTGGGAGCATTGTCAGTCCGATAGTCCGGGGGAGGGACATTTATGGCATTTATCTGTTAGAGGGGTTCCGTGGCATGCTCCTCTGAGAACATTTTAAATTCCAGCTGTTCAAATACATTTCCAGCTTTCTGAGCACAGTAATAAAAAATGACGGGAGGGGCCATGGCCCCCACATTCCCAAATACAGTGAATGGTGCAGTTGTGTTGACAATCCAGGGAGGTAACTCTTCTGGATAACAATTTATGTTGTTGATTTATGAAGTTGATTTTCGGCCGAAATCTTCCGGAAATGCGTTCAGTAATACAATGTCATGTTGGTTTTTTTGCGAGCGAGCGCTAATAATTTTTTTTTTTTTTTTTACCGATTCCTTCTCCATTATATTGTTTTGAGTGAAAGCACTGAAAACAAGCAAACGAAACAACAAAACAAAACACTTGCATTCATTAGCTGTGTGTGTGGTACTTATATCATGTTCCATAATATTTATTTCAAGTTTTATTAGTTTTCTCATGCTGAGCGTGGCATCGTGCTCTGTATCTCAGCCCTGACCCGTTACTATACAGTATATAGGTATAGTGTTCCAGACACCGTACTACCCCGCTCCCATCCATCCCAACCCTTTTCCTGTCCTGGACGAAGGAGCTGGCCTAGGCCGGCACCTGCGCCCATGACAGGCGTGCGCTACAACAGCTTGCTCTGAATGTGCACGTAAAACCCTATGACCTGACCTTACCTGACACCGTACTGCCGCCATTGGTTATTATTGTTGTGTATTTGCGGACTGATATTCCACACCTAACCGAGGACACGAGCCGGTTGAACGGGTTCAGTCGGATTTGCCTCTCGGCGACGTATAGCGTACATGTCGACATTAAAGAGTAATTTGAACACGTGTATCGGAGCATCAAAATCCACACATCTCGGCTCCTGCACTAGGACGCGCCATCTACCAGACATAGTGCTACCCTTCTGCTAACTTCAAGGGAAGAAACTCGGACAGATGTAGCCTGAGTACTGCGACAGTTAGAGAGCGTTGATAACTGTCCAAATGTCCGTCTAGCTCTCTTACTGTCAGAAAGAAAAAGAAATGTTTTATTTAACGACGCACTCAACACATTTTATTTACGGTTATATGGCGTCAGACATATGGTTAAGGACCACACAGATTTTGAGAGGAAACCCGCTGTCGCCACTACATGGGCTACTCTTCCGATTAGCAGCAAGGGATCTTTTATTTCCGCTTCCCACAGGCAGGATAGCACAAACCATGGCCTTTGTTGAACCAGTTATGGATCACTGGTCGGTGCAAGTGGTTTACACCTACCCATTGAGCCTTGCGGAGCACTCACTCAGGGTTTGGAGTCGGTATCTGGATTAAAAATCCCATGCCTCGACTGGGATCCGAACCCAGTACCTACCAGCCTGTAGACCGATGGCCTAACCACGACGCCACCGAGGCCGATCTCTTACTGTCAGAGTACTCGGGCAAAGGGGACATGACGTTTAGAGCATAGCGTTAGTAACGCTATCCTGTGAGTGATTGGTAGAGAATGTTATTTCTACGAAGTACAATTATAAATAAGCTCCAGGCAGATTAAAACTACTATTTGCTAATACACATGTACGACCGATTTGTACTCATTTATAATTTTGGCCATGGTGGGGTTTGTTTTTTTCGTTTCCTTTTTATCAACACACTTCTAATGTTGTTGCTGTTGCTGTTACTACTGCTACTGTTACTACTACGACTACTACTGCTACTACTACTTCTACTACTGCTACTACTACTTATAAATGTGCACAAAACAAAACTCCATGTATACTCTGTAAAAAAAGGAAACGCATAGGTGAAAGCGAAAGAAGAAAAATGTTTGATTTTACAAAATATCGTTGTGGGTTTTTTTGTACAATGTTGCTGAATGACCATGTTTGTTAATGTTCCTGCAATGGGACTGCATGCCCAAATGCATCCTAAAACAATTTTAACGCACGTTGTGGCACGTTGTGTGACAATTGCAGGAAATCGGCGTGAAATGGTTAGATTTTGGGTATTTAAAGCTCATATCCATTTCGACGTAGACGAGTTACAACATGCCAAGACTAAGCCTGCCGAATCGAAACACTGCAATAGGCCGCCTCCAGTTAGATGAATCGCAGTCAGCAGTCGCACGCCACATGAACGTCCATCAGAGCACCATTTCACGTCTCTGGGACAGGTATCAGCAGTTTCAATCAGCTGAAGACAGGCCCAGAAGTGGAAGAAATCGCATAACAACTGCAGCACAAGATCGCTACATCCGGGTTCTGCACTTGTGTCACCGAACTGCCACAGCAACGAACACTGCTGGACGCATACCTGGTTTCAGAAGGGTGTCTGCACAAAACATTCGGAACCGACTTCGAGAAGTTGGTTTACGAGCTAGGAGACTGTAAGTTGGCGACGTCAACATCGACATTTACGTGTTCGCTGATGCACGAATGTACAGAGGTGGAAATTGGGAAACTGGCGGCGAGTATGGTTCACCGACGAGTCACGTTTCCTTCTACAGCGACGTATTGGACGACAACGTGTTTACAGACGCCGCAGTGAACGTTTTGCCAACAACTGCGTCGCCCAAGTTAACAGATTCGGTGGAGGGAGTGTCATGATGTGGGGAGCCATCTCATATACCGGCAGAAGTGAACTTGTGTTCGTACAAGGCAACCTGACAACTGTACGCTACCGGGATGAAATTCTTCGCCGTCACATGCTTCCCATTTTTGATCGACAGAGAGAACTCTTTCAGCAGGACAATCCCAGGCCGCATACGACACGTGTAACAATGGATTTCCTACAGAATGAGAACATTATTGTGCTGCCATGGCCATCAAGATCGCCAGATCTCAACCCCGTTGAACATCTATGGGACGAACTGGACAGACGTGTACGCCAGCGTGACCGGGAGCCTCAGACGCTTTCGCAACTGTCACATGCACTGCAGGAAGAATGGGCTAGGATTCCACGTATCCGGATTCAGAGACTTATTCATGCCAAGGATATGTCGCGCAGTGATTGCTGCTGCTGGTGGCCACACAAGGTACTGATTTCAGCGCCCTCGTGTGACGCTGTTTGATTACGAAAACGCCTCCACTGCCGTCAGTCTATAGCAATAACATTGTCAGATACTCCTTTCAAATTGTACTGTAATACGATCATAAATAACTTTGTATTAAAGAGATAATTCCATAAATATTTCGCCTATGCGTTTCTTTTTTAACAGAGTATATATATTTATAGAAAATGGCATACTATACTACTACTACTACTACCACCACTAGTACTACTACTACTACTACAAACTACTACTACTACTACTACTACTACCACCACTAGTACTAGTACTAGTACTAGTACTACTACTACTACTGCTACTAATACCAATATTACTACCACTAGTACTATTACTACGACGACGACTACTACTACCACTATTACTAGCACTACTACTAGTACGACGACTACTACTAATACTACTAATACTACCACTAATATCACTAGTACTAGTACTACGACTACTATTACTACTACCACTAGTACTATTACGACGACGACTACTCTACCAATAATACTACTACGACCAGTACTAGTACTACTACGACTACTATTACTACTACCACTACTATTACGACGACGACTACTCTACCAATAATACTACTACGACTAGTACTAGTACTACTACGACTACGACTACTACTACTACTACTACTACTACTACTGCTGCTACTACTACTACCACCACTAGTACTAGTATTATTACTACTACTACTACTACTACTACTACTACTATTACTACCACCACTAGTACTAGTACTAATACTGCTACTAATACCAATATTACTACCACTAGTACTATTACTACGACGACGACGACTACTACTACCACTATTACTAGTACTACTACTACTACTACGACTACTACCACTAATATCACTAGTACTAGTACTACGACTACTATTACTACTACCACTAGTACTAGCACTATTACGACGACGACTACTACTACCAATAATACTACTACGACTAGTACTAGTACTACTACGACTACGACGACTACTACTACTACTGCTGCTACTACTACTACCACCACTAGTACTAGTATTACTACTACTACTACTACGACTACTACTACTACTGCTACTACTATTACTACCACCACTAGTACTACTACTACTACTACTAATACCAATACTACTACCACTAGTACTATTATTACGACGACGACTACTACCACTACCACTATTACTAGTACTACTACTACTACTACGACTACTACTACTACTACTACTACTACCACTAATATCACTAGTACTAGTACTACGACGACTACTATTACTACTACTAGTACTATTATGACGACGACTACTACTACCAAAAATACTACTACGACTAGTACTAGTACTACTACGACTACGACTACTACTACTACTACTACTGCTACTACTACTACCACCACTAGTACTAGTATTACTACTACTACTACTACGACTACTACTACTATTACTACCACCACTAGTACTAGTACTACTACTACTACTATTAATACCAATACTACTACCAGTAATACTAGTACTACGACGACGACTACTACCACTACCACTATTACTAGTACTACTACTACTAGTACTACGACTACTACTACGACTACTACTAATACTACCACTAATATCACTAGTACTAGTACTACTATTATTACTACTAACACTAGTACTAGTACTATTACGACGACGACTACTACCAATACTACTACTACGACTAGTACTACTACGACGACTACGACGACTACGACTACTACTACTACTACTAATACTACTACTACTAATAATACTACCACTAGTACTACTACCACTACGACTACGACTACTACCACTAGTACTAGTACTACTACTACTACTACGACGACTACGACTACTACTAATACTATTACTAATCGTTGATCCGTGTATATATATTAATAGATGATGGCATACCCCCATGAACCACTGTCAAAGTGATGATATCTGGTAAATCAGTCAACCAGCATATATCCACTGAAAGTTCAAGATAGTCAGTTATGGGTAAACTCGAGGTCCGAGAGAATTGTATCCAAAACGGGGACGTTCGGGAATATAAAGGCTACGGAATTCCCTACCTTGTTTTTAAAACAAAAGAGTTTAAAGAAAAAACGATCGTAACTGAAATTAATTGACCAGACGAAAAATAACATAAAATAAACTAAAATAAAACCCTTGAAAAATCCTAAACAACAACAAACCAAATCAAAAATAATAATAATAATAATAATAATAATAATAATAATAATAATAACCCCCCCCCCCCCAAAAAAAAAAACTCCAGACAAAACAAACCAAAAGCAATAACAAAAATCCCCCCAACAACAACAACAACACAACAAACAAAAGTAGTATTGGAACATCTAACTGGGGTACACATGCTATTTTATTAAAATGCACTTAAGTCTGGGAGTCAATGTATCTTGGTATGACAATGATCTTTCTCCAAAACAAAACCAATATATGTTTTGCAATACGTAAACGGACCCTAAATTGCAGATCATTATACCAGTGTCTATTATTTTACTAAAATTAACAGGAACCCACACACAAAAATATGATTACATATTTTTTATCATCATAGTACAGAAATATCTTTTAATCTAGTGAAAAAAGTCACGTTCTAAATGATCTTACACAACACCATACAGTTTTCGTCCTGAGCTACTGGATTATTAGAACTGGAATAATGAAACGAACAGTGAAAGCAGACCTGTATACGTAATTACCTTCTCAACATGTTACTTCTACGGCTTTCGCTATTGTATCGGAACGAAAATGGACGGTGTAACAAAAGAGCACTAATAATTTCAAGATTGTAATAAGTGGTTTAGCGTAAATATTACGAGATTTCTCATCGAGTGAATAATGCATAGATAATCATTTTTGTCGAACATTCTTTGAAGCGTTTCTTTGCACTGGAAACACGCTTTTGGGGGAAGAGGAAATGAAAGTGGATACAACGATGTCTTTGATCCTCAAGTTCTTTCGTTTTTAAATTCTGTTTGCACGAGATTGCGTGGTCAAGTGACATATCAAATACCTTACCCGTAGGCCACTTTATTTCTTCTTTTTGTGCCAGAGATTACATAGTCGAATGACACTGAAAACCTAACATGTACCATATTAATTTTGTTTCTTTCCTGGTGTGTGTGTGTGTGTGTGTGTGTGTGCGTGTGTGTGTGAGAGAGAGAGAGAGAGAGAGAGAGAGAGAGAGAGAGAGAGAGAGAGAGAGAGAGAGAGAGAGAGTGTGTGTGTGTGTGTGTGGTGTTTGTGTGTTCGTCTGTCTAACTCTCTATCTCAGAAGGGAGGGATATGTTCTATTTAAGAGACTCAGAGACAGGATTGAACGAGGAGCCGGCCTCGCCCATGACAGGCGTGCGCTATAACAGCTTGTTCTGAATGTGCACGTTAAACCCTATGACCTGACCAGGATGGAACGAAATGGAGAACCAGAGAGCTAATAGTTAAAGAGGACACAAAGAAGAACGAAAGAGAGAGACATAAAGATACCCATAGAAAGAAGTGGTAGATGTTAGGGGAAGGGAGAGAGAGACAAAGCGAGAAACAGAGACAGACACACACACACACACGGAGAAAGAGAGAGAGAGAGAGAGAGAGAGAGAGAGAGAGAGGAGAGAGAGAGAGAGAGAGAGAGAGAGAGAGAGAGAGTAGTAGTAGTAGTAGTAATATATCTGTAGAAGATGTAAACCTAGTAGTATTAGTAATATATCAGTAGAAGATGTAAACCTAGTAGTATTAGTAATATATATGTAGACTATGTAAACCTAGTAGTATTAGTAATTTATCTGTACTTTGTAATCCTCATTTTGCCACGGAACAACTCAGACAACCTCCGTAATTGATTTACATTGTGACATTTTCATAGAAAAACAAAAGACATATGTTGCCGAGTTAACCATTCTATTTGCGTCGTCATTGATTTGTGTAAAGCAGCGAGTCTGATTTCGACCCCGTGTACCACGTTGGATTAATGAACAACGAAATAGGCTTTTTATAATCATAATTGATCAGTCTCCGTACGTCGAGAGCTAACTATTCGTGGCCTAACACCTCTATTATGGTCTAATACAGCGGTAAGCTAGATAGGTTTGTAAATGGACTCGGTTACTATTATCATACTATTAACGGTAATCTGTTCGATTCTTGTTGACAAATTACACTTAAATGTTTCTTTTAAACACAAAACGGAGCGGAGTGATGTTCATTTTACTTGGTAGTAAGGCCATCATCGATAACTCACCCCGAGACGTTGGAAGTGTGTCTCAGCCATTAAGGTCCATTCAGACGATCCGCATTGTGTTAACAATATGATCATGGTTTTTCCTGGCACAGACCTTATGTATCTGATTTAAACAGGACGGGTATTGAATGAAGTGGACTGGAGAAAAACCATAGGCCTACATAGTTGCATTCCTAGGACTTTAAAATTATCGAAAACCATTTTTGGGGCTACGCCATAAAAAAAACGACCTTTGCAATAATGTATGTAATGTCCAAAATGTAATGCGTTGAAAAAAATTAGTTATGCTAATCTATATTTGGGTGAAACTCTAGTACAGAAGTAACTTTTGATTGTTGTGAATAAACTTCGCAGCTGTTCAATCATAAACCCACTTGATATTTACCATTATTACCCATATGGTTACAAATATCTTGGTACATATCAAAGTGATACGTCCCACTAGAACGCCAAGTGGGACGTAACACTTCGACGTCACACGATGACGTTATCGATTAGCGCACTACAACCTTACAGGAACGTCAACGAAACGAGATGAGTGATATAAATTAAGATTGATTATAGGTAATAAATAGGATATTAAACTCGCTACCATTTCGTATCATGTTTATGTCCCTCCTGAAATACTTTTCAATTGTCACTCGCTAAAGCTCGTAACAAGTGAAAATTATTTCACTCGGGACATAAACATGATAAGAAATGTAAGCTCGTTTAATATGTTATATTATGAACTCGGTTGACAATGTTTTGCTGTCAATGGGTCATTTGTTTACAGCCAACAAGACTTGTATATCCGAGCGTTACGTTTTGATGAGATTTAATTGAAGTGTGGTGAGGCGACTTCAGAAATGTGATTGAGTAAATATCAAATTAAAATGTTATTTTAGAAGTGTTACAAGATAAATAGAATTCGCTACTCGTGTTTTTTAATATATACAATATCAACCTCGTCTAGTTAATCGGTATTTGTCTCGGCAAAGCCTCGACAAATACCGATTAACATAGACTCGTGACGAATCCTCTATGGTTTTTAGTTTTACTTCTTGTAAATACTTTTAAACTGTTTTGATTGTCTTTTAATAGTTTGAAAGTCTCGCATAACTACATAGGAGTGGCTTGTGTACTTTTACTACTGTATTATTGTATTATTACTGTTGAACTCTTGTTTTATGTTAATCTCAACACAAGGTGAGACGTAAATAAACAATTTGTCTGTCTGTATATCTCCACGAAAGACAGACCTTGAATTGTGGAGTTAGTACATGTAGTTGAATTAATAATCGCAGTATAAGACCATCAGTAAAATGTATTGTTTGTCGTAAACCGACCGTATCTGCTGATCAACATTTAAGTGTTGGGTCACGTTACAATATACGGAACATGTTTAAACGATGGCCTTTAGATTAATGAATCAGGCGGACAGAAATAAATCTGTTTATGTCACGGTTTGGATCGACAACTGTCTGGCATTCGTTGTGATTGGTATCGAAATTGGTAATAATTCTAGCAATCACGGACACGATAAATGTCCGAGATTTGTTTATATTCTAATTAAGACAACTAAATGTACTACTTTTATGATCCACATCAATTCCGGCATTGTGCATGTCAGAAAATAACAGCGTGTACAATATCAAACGAACACTAGCTGCATGTAAGGAAATAACGGCGGACACTTAACTGGCTAGTGCTGGTATACGCAGGATGTCAGTTTGTATTGTCATACCACGTACGTTTACATCGAGTTATATTGTCATATGACGAACTAGTTACTTGTTTAAATATAGAACAGAGATGTTCTTTTGAATATCAAGTTCAAATACAAGTTAAATATATATATCTCTGTAACCGGAGCAAGCTAGAATAAGCATGCCTATCCTGGTCGCATTGTCTACATAAACGTACGAGAGGATGGGGTTCAGGGGATGAGGGGAGCGGGGGGGGGGGGGGGCAACTGCACCCTAGTACTGGAGCAAATCCTCAAATTCGGGCAAAAATGAGAGATATTCGGGCAAAGTGTGCCAATCTGAGACCTTTATACCATAAATTTCCATCTTTCTACCCGCAATATTATAATCCATTCGTTGGCAACACTGTATAACGGTTTTTCTTTTACCTCTTGCATTTTTAAATTTCATGTTGATCATCACTTCATGTTTGCATATACCATAGGTTGACACCCAATAGCCGATGTATTGTTCGTGCTGGGATGTCGTTAAACTTCTATTCTATTCTATTCTATTCTATTCTATTCTATTCTATTCTGTATAACTGTTTAGCAGTAATGCTAATATGAATAAATGTTGTTATCCAGATTCAGGCATTTTCGTTTAATTCGGGCAAAAACTAACCTACCCCTCTAAAAAACATTGTGGGCCAGTACGCTTATGATGGTCTAGTTTGGGTCTGTACATGTGCCGAGATCTGTCTGGTTTAGGTATTTATATATACCGCAGTTCAATTTACTACGCATCAGTAATTTAATGTTAGTTAAAAATATATATTAATATATCTCTCTTTTGTCATCCATATGCGTCAGTGGTCCAAGGTGGGAGTATTGTCAAACATTTGTTTCTGATCAGTCACTTCTTGCACATCGTTCCAAGATGTTATGCCGTGAGACCGCACCTTAAACATTACTCAAATTCGTAATAGCTGCGTGGATACGGCACACCTGGTCCTTCGTCATTACGCATAATCAGATTAGAAGATGTCTATTTAATAATGGGAATCACACCTTCAGAATGCACGACTTTCTTAATGCATCTGTCGATTTTTACTTCATCATCCATTAAAGTCAGGGTTTTAATCTATAATCTATAATTTTAATCTATATTACAGATGGCCCACTACAAAAGGTTCTACACAATTATATGTTGTAATACATAATCAGAAAATGGTAATAGATTCAGAACGTTCTGAATTTCGCTGTGCCGAAACACCAATCGACAGGTATATATGAACGCTTCATTTGATTATGTTCTTCTACTTTATCAGTTTCTAGACTACCGCGTTTTAGCCTGCCATTTCTGCACTCACTGTATATTATATTTTCTACTGTTCATGTATTCAACTATATATGGGGTAAACTTAAAGGGACATTCCCGAGTTTGCTGCATTGTAAGATGTTTCTGACTAATAAAATATTTCAACGATTAAAGTTACATATTAAATATATTTTCTTGTTTCGAATATCAATGTCTGTATAGTTAATGTTTTTCTGGTCGTCTTAATATTTGTAAGAAGCCCAAACGGGATTTTGTCTTCAAATAATTTCGTACGTACGAAAAGATTTATTTTAGGAAATAAAATGAAATTTAACCAAGTACAAATATTAGAACGATCGGAAACACATTTACTATACAGCCACTAATATTTTATGCTGAAAATATATTTGATATGTAATTACGATCGTTAAAAGTCTCTGTTAGTCGATAACATCTTAAAAAGTGCAGCAAACTCAGGAATGTCCTTTTAAAGGTTATTCAGCAAATTTATATACGCTTTCAAGAAACAATGCAAAACTAATTGTCATCATCTTCTTTGGCTTTGTTTTCCTACTAACAGCGTCATTGTAATAACTAATAGGTATAGTCGCTTGTAGACGATTGTTCGTCGACACTAGGAGAGAAATGAAAGGACAAAATTCACGTACAAAATGTAGTTTCTAATGGTGCCACTTCAAGGTCATATCAGAATATAACAGCACGTTGTCAATTAACTGACTTTGTTTTCTTGAAACAAGATGATGTTGATCTTAGCAAACAAACGTGTTACATCGTTATTCGTAATTTGAAATGAAAAAAGTATAATTTCAAATTTGACCTTCACGTTTTCGTGCAGTATTAACGAAGACAGAACCATTGTGTGATTGGTGTGGATTCTCTGGTTGACCTTGGAAATAACTACCGATATTCTATTCGGTAAGCCATTGCTTGTTAGTGTTAACTACAGTATTTACTCACGTGCGAGAGCACGTACGTCGATAAATCCATCCATCTATCCATACATACATACATACGTACGTACACACATACATACATACACTATGTTCCTAAGGTTCGAGTCCCAGCAACGGCAAGAGAGACAATTTGTAAAACTACATACGATGTTTACCCCCTGTTCCTATGCGTTAATGTCTGTGTATGTCCTAGTCAAACCCAACATTCATACAACATGCAGATATTCATACATCTATACATACAAACAGACATGCTTATGGACAAACAAAGCGATAGAGAGCAAAATAGACAAATGATTTACTTTTTGTCGTCAGACAGTTCGTTTAGCGCACCATGTCTGTGACGTGATGGATGTTTCCTATTGGACTCAGTAGCGATGTTTGCAGTTCTTCGATGGTGGGAATATAGACAAGAGTAACGAGCCCGAGGACGATTTGATATTGGTACAGCACCTGTGTTATTGCCGTGCCTATAGCCAATTAAAACACGTTATCCTTGACACACACTCTGCCGGACAGAATATACCTATTACTTTTTAGTGGCTTCAAATGATTTACTACCACGCTACAGAGATGCATTAACTCACTCTGCGCTGGTATGTGCTGCTATGTTTATGGGACAGTGTATACAAGACACCTTTTTTTCTGTTACCTCTATACCAGTTACTGGCCTAGTGCTTATAAAACTTTTAGAATCTAGACTCGAGACTCTAATAGAGTCTGAGACACTAATGTCATGACAACGCCATACAAATTGCATGCGTGTGACGTCATTTGAGATTGAGTCTGGACTCTAAAAGTTTTATAAGCACGGGCCCAGGTTTTCTGTCTTGTTCGCCTTCCCTTTCTATGAAAATGGGTTTGAACAGGTAGAGCATTTATTATACTCGCCAAATCTATTCTCACAAGAATATTCACACGTTAGTCATAATACGTTTAATCCAACCAGTGCAGTGGTATGTGCTTTTCTGTTTGTGGGAAAGTGCATATAAAAGAGCCCTTACTGCATTAGAAAAATGTAGCGGGTTTCCTTTGATGACTACGAGTCAGAATTACCAAATGTTTGACATCAAATAGCCGATGATTAATTAATCAATGTGTTCTAGTGTTGTCGTTAAACAAAACAAACATACATTTTAATATGTTCAAACACGATGTCCAGGGCACATATACCTTAGCAAGTAATGGCCGTAGACCTTTTAATGGACCTTTAAAATTATCTCTACCTTTACCGGGATGTAAACCCAAAACCTATCGGTCTTCGGTCCAACGGCTTAACTATTAAACACAAAGATCAGTCCCTCGCCAGTACCACCCGTGTTATTAATTACACATAGCACTAGTGATTATTGTGAATACAATATTCACTGGCGAGTTGAAAATGCATTTACCAAGTCTTAAAACCGATGTGAATTTTTCTATTTAAAGTGTGTCTGTGATACTAGTCTTCACAGACCGAAGAGTAAGCTTATCTTTGTTCAGCTTGGATTGTCACTGATTCACCGGTTTGGAAGCACTAAGCACAGCCACCTTCAGACCGACGCTTCCATTAGATATGGTCTGGTGGCTTTCCTCTCCTACTGATAAGTCGTGGATGATGCGTATGATGAGTTTATGTCCAGCGAAAGCTCATTGGGTGGTGAGAAGGAAGGAAACAGATGAACACGAAGGGTGTTGCTCAGTCCTTAGGAAAAACCTCATTGGGTGGTGAGAAGGAAGGAAACAGATGAACACGAAGGGTGTTGCTCAGTCCTTAGGAAAAACCTCATTGGGTGGTGAGAAGGAAGGAAACAGATGAACACGAAGGGTGTTGCTCAGTCCTTAGGAAAAACCTCATTGGGTGGTGAGAAGGAAGGAAACAGATGAACACGAAGGGTGTTGCTCAGTCCTTAGGAAAAACCTCATTGGGTGGTGAGAAGGAAGGAAACAGATGAACACGAAGGGTGTTGCTCAATCCTTAGGAAAAACCTCATTGGGTGGTGAGAAGGAAGGAAACAGATGAACACGAAGGGTGTTGCTCAGTCCTTAGGAAAAACCTCATTGGGTGGTGAGAAGGAAGGAAACAGATGAACACGAAGGGTGTTGCTCAGTCCTTAGGAAAAACCTCATTGGGTGGTGAGAAGGAAGGAAACAGATGAACACGAAGGGTGTTGCTCAGTCCTTAGGAAAAACCTCATTGGGTGGTGAGAAGGAAGGAAACAGATGAACACGAAGGGTGTTGCTCAGTCCTTAGGAAAAACCTCATTGGGTGGTGAGAAGGAAGGAAACAGATGAACACGAAGGGTGTTGCTCAGTCCTTAGGAAAAACCTCATTGGGTGGTGAGAAGGAAGGAAACAGATGAACACGAAGGGTGTTGCTCAGTCCTTAGGAAAAACCTCATTGGGTGGTGAGAAGGAAGGAAACAGATGAACACGAAGGGTGTTGCTCAGTCCTTAGGAAAAACCTCATTGGGCGGTGAGAAGGAAGGAAACAGATGAACACGAAGGGTGTTGCTCAGTATTTAGGAAAAACCCACCAACAGAATATTAGACACCTCTAACGCCACTACTAGAGCACATTGATATATTAATCATCGGCTATTATATGTCAGACATATAGAGATTTGTGACACGAAGTCTTAGAAGAAACCCACTACTATAACTCATTAACAGCAAGGGATCTTTAAATGCACTTTCCCCAGAACAGGACAGCACATATCACGGTCTTTGATATACCAGTCGCGGAGTACTGGTTGGGACGGGGAAAAGACCCTTTCAGGGAAGTAAAGATACTACAGTTTTGAGCTATGTTTCTGTTGTGTCTTCTTCTTCTGCTTCGCCGTCTCCTTCTCATTGAGATAGTTATAACTTAAGGTTGCACCAAACAACTATACCTAACATTTCTTTTAACTTCCGGACTAGGCACTCCAAAAATTCTAAATCTCTCACTTTAGAAAAAAAATGTAACAGCTAGTAACCTTTTATGTTTCATCCGCAGTGATCCACGCAGACCACAACCTTTGGTCTACCAGACACGTGCGTGTGGTTGTGTGGGAAGGGGTTTGCGTGTCTCTGAGATATCGCTTCCTGGAAATTGATGTCGCATCTTTATAATGACTGTCTCCTACATTTAAGTACCATGCTGAACATTGTAATACTGGATCCAAAGCCCAAAACCTCTATTATCAAACACGCTATTAACTACGTCGATTCCAATTAACGAGACATCTGTGAGGTTGTGTAAATGAAACGAGGCAGCTGCTTTCTCAGGTCAAGCTTAATGTCTCCTTGTGATCACAGGACGGGGGGAAGGGGAGAGGTGGGGTGATCGTTGTTGACCATCGATCTGATAGTTTGTCATCATCGCGCGACCACCAGGGATCACTGTCGCTAGACTGGTAAAACTAAACAGTTGTTGGTCAGGGAGTGCTGTCATCCGCTTTATGTAAGCTGTTCCTGTTACTGGCAGTTAAAAACCAAATAAGAAGAAGAGGAGAATTTTGTCAAAGTACCCATGACTGGTTCACGGTATTAGCGTGACTTAAAGCTCACCTGTCGTCACGCTGAATAGACTTTTTTTATTCTTTAAAAAGTGGATAAGAAAAAGGAAAGGAAAGGAGTTATTGGTTAATGGCACACGATAGATTTGAGAGTTTAGAGAATATGCTACTTGTGAAATTTCGTCCACTGTTTGAGAAGAACCCTCCTGGCACCACATATGGTATTCGTTTCTTTTAGTAGCAGTTTTAAAATGTTGATTTAAAAAAGACAAACACGGATTACAAACAACTGCTTAGAAAGACATGTTTTTGAAGTAAATATTATAAACAACTATATTCAACTGATTTCGTCTGGGATTAGTACGTCAAGAAGTATTATGTTTTGAATAACAAGGAGATTTGCTAGAAACATTTCATCGCTAAAGATACCACAAGGACAACACATTTGGGACAGCTTTGACAGCGTGTCGTTAGGAAGATATCATCAATAAGTGTGACGTTTATAGGTTGGTACACACTTCCTTTATCTAAAAACAACATATAGCTTAAGTGATTGCCTTGCCATTTAACAAAATTTTTAATTTAAGATATTTTAGTATTATTTCCGTTAATTTGACGACAATTTCTGATAACTGGAAAACTAACACTATACATTTGATATATCATCTTGGTATTGGAAACTATTCATTCCTCCTATATTCTTCTTCTTTTCCTTCTTTTAAGTACCAGTTCTAATTCTAAATTTTACAATCTTACCATCCTTTTTCGTCTCTTCATCGTAGTTATTTAGCTAATTTCAAGTTAAGCTCATTTCTATATATGAGATTGGCAGTCATCTGTGGCGGTGCAAGAGGGAAGAAATTTCTAGGAAAGGATCTCCTCTGGAGTGGCTGTCTTCATATAGACGAATGAATGAATGAATTAATGAATGTTTAATGACACTCCAGCACGAAAAATACATCGGCTATTGGGTGTCAAACTATGGTAATGCAAAGAAATAAAGTGATGATCAACATCAATATAAAAATTCAACATTGAAATAAAAACAGTGTAAAGAACTGTGTAAAAATACAAATATCACAGATAGATACTGACTTTTATTCAAAATTTCAATTTTGTGCTGTACCATCCACTATCAAAAAACCTTAACTGGTCTTGATACACAGCGCAGATAGGTAAAGAGTTTTTTAATTCCCCTAGGACAGCGTGCTTGAACCTTCATTGAAGGGATATGTAAGCACAAAAATTAGTTGAAATATCGCAGTCACGTTAATGTACTTCCCGATCGGATCTTCTCTCGGGTAATTGAGCTTGCACACGTTTCTATTATGAGTTAATCCCTAGAAAGAGTTATATTCCACGGATGGAGTGGCGGCATAGAATTACATTTGTTTACAGTTTATTCCAGTTTATGCAGTGCTAATACATATACGTGTATGCACATCTCCGCCAATTAATCTCAGCTCTGGAGCAAGACATTAGTTTACAGTGAAGAGAAATTAGAAAATTGATATTTAAACATTTAAAATATATCATCCAACTTAAAGGGACATTCCCGAGTTTGCTGCAATGTTTTAAGATATTATCGACTAATAAAATATTTCTACGATTAAACTTACATATTAAATATATTTTCTTGTTTAGAATATTAGTGGCTGTATATTAAACGTGTTTCTGATCGTTCTAATATTTGTACTAGGTTAATTTTCATTTTATTTCCTAAAATATATTTGTTTGTACGTACGAAAGTATTTGAAGACAAAATCCAATTTGGGCTTCTTCCAAATATTAAGACGACCAGAAACACATTGAATATACAGACACTGATATTCTAAACAAGAAAATATATTTAATATGTAAGTTTAATTGTAGAAATATTTTATTAGTCGGAAACATCTTACAATGCAGCAAACTCAGGAATGTCCCTTTATGTTTTTACTGAGACGTGGCATTCTACGATTCCTTTAGGCATCTACCTACAGTCTAGGTCGCACGAAATACATTGTTAGCAACTGAGAAACACTGAAAGCAGGCCGCTTCTCATCTCTTTAGTTGTGCAATTAATGTTACAAAATGGCGGCGATATTTGTATACTGCACCAAGCGAATGAACGAGATCAGTTGATCGCGGAAACAAAAAGCTTATTTTCTAAACCTATAACTGTGTTTTTGTTTGGCACTAGTGAAAGACATTCGAGAAAGAGGGATGCGTGTGTTGTTTCAATAGGTAGAGCGTTCGTCTGAGGTACGATTGATCGCAGTGTCGATAATCCTATGTAAACTCGGGTTTTCCCCGTACCAACCAGTGCCCCATGACTAGTACGACAGAGGCCGTGGTATGTATTGTCCTGTCTAGGGAAAAGTGCATATGAAAGATTCCTTGCTGCTACGTCGGTAGGAGTGTCAAAATAACCAATAAATATAATATGTTAGACACCAAATAGCTACAGTTTAAAATGCGCTTATGTGTCGTATAAATCTGGTTGGAAGTGACACCCAGTCGATGACTCGGAATGCAGGAGCAGAAGGTATGCTAGGTCAATATAAAAGTATTGAAAAGTCATCCATTTGGTTGTTCAGTCTGTGAAATCGTGGAAGTAGTTTGGAGTGGAGTATATTTTGTCAATACTTTGACAGTGATGTATTTTTACAAGTGCTCAATGCTGACCTCATCTAAAGGACACACAAATAAATAAATAAGTTAATAATAATAATAATAATAATAATAATAAATAAATAAATAATACATAAAATGTAATAATTAGAAGAAAATATTCTTCTTTTTTGTGTTGTTTTTTATGCTAATTTAATTTTTATTAACTATGATAATTTCCTTTGCTTGTTCTATATATTTACTGCTAATAAAATATTACAATCAGGCCTAGTCCCTTTCCGCCACCTTTCACCAATTTAGTTTTTAATAACGAAGATAATTTTATAACTTTCTTGCGGCATCGCTCAAAAAAGGAAGATGCTTCGTAGAATAAAAAAAAAAAAAATTAGAACATTTTGATCGTGACTGTCGATCAGTTTTGAACTCCGTCAAGTATGACTTCTACGTCATTCAGTACAAAGAGTCTATTTTCAGCTCTTGTTGCCGCTTCAAGAAGTAAGACGTTTGATGTGGCTCGTCGGAAGATCATCAAAGTTTTATTAACTGCCTCTCCTGAAACCCGTCCATGTATTTCCGCGCTCGATAATCAGCCGGCCATTGATTCCAGGAACTGTGGGCAAGCGATTGCTCCGTCTAACTCTTTAGAGAGGGAGTTTTTTGTGTTTATTCGCAACAAAATTGAATGTCTCCCGCAGAGAATTTTTTTTTTTCTATCTTAAGGAGGTAGCCTATTTGGTGACACGGTGCTTTATCCAGCGTGCGTAAAGTTAGTAGGTACTGGGTTCCAATCCCAATACCTGCTCCAACATAACGTAAAGAAACTATTTCTTCAACTACTCTATACGTATTTGGTGACTAGCATATGGTTAATATGACATTTGGTCCATCAAGAAAACGCGAGGAAACCCGATGGTGCCATATAAAGTAGTTTTACCGATAATGAAGCAAGGGGTCTTTTATGTGCATTTCCTCAAAGACAGGACAGTACACACCGCAGTCATTGATACACCAGCCATAGGGCGCTGGTTAGGACGACAAAAAATACAATTACATTGAGCTACATCTGCCTGTCCCTACCCCCCCCCCCCCCCCCCCCAACATACATAAATACAGAATGACTAGTTTACAGTATGACAGTTCGGTGGGGATGGAAGGAAGACTCTCGAGGTCCGTTCTCGATAAGGGTCAGTTTATGAATAAGGATCAGTCACCTCTGGTGCCATTAACACCAAATGGAACAGACGCGGAATAAAATATTTAACTGAAATTATAATGGCTACTTGCAATTGTTTCAGCAATAAACGTGTAACTTCAAAGCTATTTTATGAAAGGTTTTCCAGAAGCTAAACATTACAGCCGTACTATCGGCCATTCCAATCTTTAAACATTGTTTCCTAGTGCACAATATAAACACATACACATTTTTTAATAAAGTCGCAAGCTTTCACTGTCAACATTTCGGGTTAACTGCCTTTATGAGACAAAGACGAATCTCGTCATTCAGTTAACACCATAATATAGTCAAACAGCTAACATGCCTTCTTCTCTTCAGCGCTAAAATGGCGAATGATATCTTTTATATGGTGTAGATTATCAAAAGGGTATAGAAGAATGGTGTGCTAAGGAAGTAAACATCATGTAGATGACCTGTTCTAGATGCTTAAGTATTACCAATATACCCGATATTATAGTTTTAAAGGAACTGTTTCAATATCAAGTTATTGCCATGGGTCGTGTTAATTCCCGACAACTGGTCTTTATGTAACAGCATTATTGTTTTATTCCCTTTCATTTCAAAACACAATGATAAGGAAGTAATAATCTCAACAACATTAAAGGGACATTCCTGAGTCTGCTGCAATTTTTAAGATGTTATCGACTAACAGAGACTTTTGGACGACTGTAATTACATATCAAATATATTTATTTTTTGCATAAAGTATTAGTGGCTGTATACTAAACGTGTTTCTGATCGTTCTAATATTTGTACTAGATTAAATTTCATTTTATTTCCTAAAAACTATTTTTTCGTACGTACGATATTATTTGAAGACAAAATCCAGTTTGGGCTTCTTACAAACTTTAAGACGACCAGAAACACAATGAATATACAGACACTGATATTCTAAACAAGAAAATATATTTAATATGTAAGTTTAATCGTAGAAATATTTTATTAGTCTGAAACATCTTACAATGGAGCAAACTCGGGAATGTCCCTTTAAGGGTTAATATATTTTTGGGGGCATTTTTCTTTTATAATACAAATGCATTTAGTTTTAGTTTTACAAAGCATACAAAGCTAGCATTGTGGTTCCTTGTTAATATTGGTCACAGTGTACTCAAACAACGTTTAGAAATCGTCTGTGAACAAAACGTGTTAACACATTATAACACCAGTAAAAATTACCAAACCTTCTATTGACCATTAACGAATTGTGTTGTGTATATGATGGACTAAAGTGAGGTATGCGTGTATTGAAGCCGTGCAGTGAACCTCGTCCGCTATCCCCACTTTCAAGGAAACACTCCTCAAGTAGGATGGACTCCTACAGACGTATCACTTGATCGTAACTAGTGATACTATATCGTCACGACCTTTTTACAAACATCCTTTGGAGTCTGTTTTGTGCCTAGATACGATCCTAGCAGTTTTGCTGTTCACTGCATCATGGTTTGGGCTAATATAGCCTTTGTACATCTTCGCCAATCAATCTCAGCTCCGGAGCAAGACATTAGATTACAGTGAATGACGTATTATAAATCAGCTATTGGTTGTCAGACGAAGGCAAGGATAGTAATGAATTGATAAAGCAATATCAGTATAAACATCCTAAACTTAAAACAATAAGCTGAGCACAAAGATACAAGTAAATAAATGTTTAATCTACAATAACATTCAGTTTATCACAGATATTTCAACACGAAAATTCCACTACATTTCTTCTATCAGACACATCTTTCCCTGTTTGCTCAAAAGATTACATTCCACCAACACGAGACGCACCGTCAGAGTACACTGACAGTGCTCACACTGAGGTGAAGGATCCTACTTCAGACTAAATGAACGTGTAAAGTATGTATGACCGATGTGAGTACGACACAAGACTTTCATATTTAACTCTTTCCTGCACCTTCTGTAGGAGGACCGCCACTTTCCAAGACTAGCTTGACAGAATGATGCATGTTCGGAACCGCACCGTTCCAGTCATCATGCCAACTTGAAAATATGTATTGCTTGATCAGTAATAGTATATGTTCTTACTTAATATGTCAATGTATGCATATACAATGTGTTTCTTATCGCCCACGACTGGTATATCAAAGGCCGTGGTATGTGCTTTCCTGCGTGTGAGAAAGTCCATATAACAGATCCCTTGCTGCTAATGGAAACAATGTAGCGGCTTTCTTCTAGGTCTAAGAGTTAAAATTTACGAAATGTTTGACATTCAATAACAGATGATAAATAAATCAATGTGCTCTAGCGGTGTCGTAAAAACAAATAAACTTTAACTTTCTTATCGACTCAGTGGCTGCAGTAGCTGAAACTGGGTTCTGCTTTCACTATTTGAATAACAGGTAGTGTACGACATTAATCAGACGCCGGCTGATTTCAAGGGGTCTGCCATTCATTTTGGTTATTTTATCGAACTACGCTGTCTTATCATATGATGAATGTATGGGACACACACCCTTCGCACCTCTCCAAACAGACATATATCGTAGATCAAACGGTATATGTGCAGAATTCTGCGTAAGTGATTGTTTGTAAATATCGTATGTTTCGTACGCCAGATAAACACTAGGATACGCGTGTCTGCCGTACTAAAACATGAGAAGAGTTTGGATAATCGAATTGACAGTGTGTAAGTAGGCGTACAAAACTCATTAATTGTTTATGTCTCGCTGTTGTAGTCAATCTATTAATCATAATGTATTTATATCAACAACACATAAACACGACCCACCTAGCCGTCAATATATTTTTAGAAATTGTTTACATGGAATGATGCGGGATAGTGCATATAAAAGAATCCTTGCTGCTAATCGAAAAGAGTAGCCCATGAAGTGACAACAGCGGGTTTCCTCTCTCAAAATCTGTGTGGTCCTTAACCATATGTCTAACGTCATATAACCGTAAATAAAATGTGTTGAGTGCGTCGTTAAATAAAACATTTCTTTCTTTCTTTTCCTATTAGGTGACATTTTTTTATCAATAAAAATATAAAGAGAACTACAGGTTTAACCAGCCCCTTTTATCACCATCAATAGATATCGTCCGTTACATATGTAACTCGCAAACATAGAAATACATGAACCTATTGTTAGAAATTATGACAAACAAGTTGAAATGTGAGATAATATCGATAATTGCACGCGGAGTAACTGCGTGTATATGTATGAATATCACAGTACATTCTATAAGTAACTGCTAGAAATAAGGAAGTACGTGGTTATTTACATTATTTTGAATGTTTTCGTTTGTTGTTATTTGGGGGGTTTTGGAGGGGAGATTTGGGGGTTTTGGGTCTTTTTGTTTTCTAAATCAAGGTGACACACATAAGTTTCCAGTACATTCGATCCAATGGTAAATAGGATTTGTTTTAGGCGTAAAAAGGTGTGTCATTCTGAGAACCAGGCCCTACCTAAAATAAAGGGCGTAGTAAAAAAAAAACAACCCAAAAGAGCGATCTTACCTAATTGTTTTCGCAGTGTTCCCGGATACCCAATGTTTAGGCCCTACCTATCCTTAATTATCCGTTTCTCAAAGTTTAAGTATAATGTTTGTTAATGTATAATTTTATACCAATTATAATACGTTCAAAATACATATACCTGTCATCAACACTTGGTGAAACGTGAAAAGCAAAGCAAAAGCTGAGTACAAAGGAACAACTCCTGATTTCTTAACTAATTGTATTCCACAAAGATTAGAAATCGGGAGAACATATCTACACCTTTTGCTAGAACCTGTTTATTAAAATCATCATTTATTTATTCAGCAATTGATCTATTGAATAATTAGAAAATTAAAAAGTATGAATCAATATCGTCTTTCAAAAAAGCAGTAACGCCAGTGGGAACTAAAGTTCCATTTTATTTTGTCTGTGAGAAAAGAATGGAAAATATATTACATTCAAGATTACGACATGGATGTGGACTAACCACAGACCCTTCGTGTAACTGTGGATACAGGTTAGAAAACAATGTGCATTTTTCCGTTCGATGTAACAAATATGAACAGCAGAGACAGCAATCTAATTAAAATTAGCTCCACTATTACATGTGGATCTAACACCAGCCAGTTGGAGCTCATGTCCACCAATCAAAACTTTATTTGCAGAATCCTGCCAGTTATTTAAAAATAATTTCGTGTGAATTACGAATGCCTTAAAACATGTTTTATTTTATAAAATAAATAATTTGTAATGTAAAACTGAAGACTGATTTGGGTTTTTTTTTATAAATAAATAAATAAATTTTAATGTAAAATTGAAGACTGATAACCCACCCCGTACGTATTGGTATGGTTCGCTGTACTGCGGCCACTAAAATAGACTCGCCCGATATTTTTAGAATTTGTATGCTCCCAAATAACGTTATAAAAGGCGAAGTGTGATTGGTCAATATTTAAATTATTATTTACAGACGAAATGTTACCTGGACATTGGGGACTACGCAGTGTTGTTAGTTTTAAACAACTGGCAGGATTCTGCAAGTAAGGTTTTGATTGGTGGACATGAGCTCCAACTGGCTGGTGTTAGATCCACATGTAATAGTGGAGCTAATTTTAATTAGATTGCAGAGACAGGTTCCATGTAATTCATTACAGCATTTTCAACCAATAGATTCACAGTTACTGTTATATGATCGAAACACTTTTAACGATGCTAATAATAAAGAAATATTTACTTGTGTTCAAACATATATCAAACAAACTCATCGTTTTGATTAAGTATAATTTAAATTGCCATGCGGATGTTTGTAAGTGTGATAACGGGTCATCTCTTGCATCACAATTTCTTTCCTTTTATTTGTTGTTTTTTGCACATATTCATTTCTATATAATATATTTCCTTCCTCTGGTTATCCTTGGCTGTTTAAATGTAGTTTAAATATATAGTTATGTAATATGGTCGTCATATTGTATGCATATAATAGAGGGCCTCGTAAGTTGTTAAAATTGTGCCCGATTCTTTTGTTCGACTCTGACCAGTTAACCAGGCAGTTCAGCATTAAAGGGACATTCCTGAGTTTGCTGCATTGTAAGATGTTTCCGACTAATAAAATATTTCTATGATTAAACTTACATATTAAATATATTTTCTTGTTTAGAATATCAGTTTCTGTATATTCAATGTGTTTCTGGTCGTCTTAATATTTGTAATAAGCCCAAACTGGATTTTGTCTTCAAATAATTTCGTACGTACGAAAAAACTGTATTTTAGGAAATAAAAGGAAATTTAACCTAGTACAAATATTAGAACGATCAGAAACATGTTTAATATATAGCCACTAATATTTTATGCAGAAAGATATATTTGATATGTAATTACAATCGTTAAAAAGTCTCTGTTAGTCGATAACATTTAAAAAATTGCAGCAAACTCAGGAATGTCCCTTTAAGGCAAACATTGTATTTCTCAGTGCAAATACAAAAACTTTAGTACAAAGACCTTTTACCTTTAAAAAAATTCAGCGATCCCCATAGTCCTGCGGTCGTAGTTATGATACGAGACACACCTAATGGCGCTGATTTAAACAATGTGCTGGGGTGTGTTGTATCCTAGCCGTCAATACCAGGACAACGTGGGTGAGAAGAGAGTTAGAATTATAACCGTTAATCGTAAAATAAATATATTCAAATTAACAAAAACATTTAAAATTTAATCACAAAACTGTAACAAAAATAAAATAAAAGACATTTAAAAAAGATTAACGTTAATTTATATTATGCACTGTAGAGTATCATATTATAAGAGACGACTGGCGATAGGACTGACGGAGTTGTTATTTGTGTCGGGTGAATCATCCATCTTTAATTTGATCAGACATCCTCCTGAGAATAAAGAAAACACTTCTTAATACCTTCTGGTGAAAACTATTAATCAGGAAACATGAATGTCACATTTTAAAGCTATGGTATCGACTCCTAATCCTGTAAAACCGTTTACTAATCAAAACACGAATACAACTAGTTTTACGAAAAACAGCTTGCCTGATTTGCGATCGATCTGCGATCTAGGAGCTAGGATCGATCAGCGTCTGTGGGCTATTTCACATTCCAGTGTTGCACAGTTGGTGCAGCAAAGGTCGTGGTATGTATTATCCTGTAGGATGATGTATGTGAACGGTTCCTTGGTACAAATCGATACGAGAAACCCGTGGAGTGAATGCAGCGGGAATTCTTTCACATATTTGTGTGGTCCTAAACCATGTGTTCCAACGCTATATAACAGTAGTTAAAAATGTGAAGAGAGCGTCGTAAAATAAAACATTTCTCTTTTTATCCTTTCTTTCTTTTCTTTCTTTGATGTAACCCATGTTGAATTAAAACCTCAGCACATTTCCAACTACGACTGTTTGATGTCTAACGTTGTTAGTGAGAGATAATTAATTAGAGAGGAAACTCGCTGTGCCACATACCGAATAGCAGCAAGATTATTTTTATAATTACCTTTTTCACACAGACATGATTTAATGACGAATATGTACTTTCGTGTCTCGTCGCATGTTGTGAAAGAAAATATAATGTTTATTGCTGTGGAACTGCTTTGAGCCAGCGTAATAAATCATTCACGAAAGACCGGACCGTTACATTTGGCTTCCGTTATATAATATCCTTTAGTTCACTGCTTGGAGTTTTGTCTTCAGTTTAATGTTCAGTATGGATCAATTCACCTGGAAATACTCCAGCCTGGAATAAATGAATTCCTGTCACCTCTTGCTTCCTCTCCCTGGTGTGTGTTATTGTTAGGTAGAATCGGTTGGGGTAATATCGCAAATATAATATTGATACAATTATAGGTGCTACGGTGTATGGCTTGTAAGATACCAAGTTCGGTTTTCTAGACTAGTCTGTTGATCATCATTTCATGTTTTGAATTTGCCATTGTAAGGCGTCGTTAAACATCTATTCTATGCTATTATATTCTAAGCTAGTCTTGTAAGTGGCATTCCTCCTACAGGCTGTACACGAGATATGAAACATCCTGTTTAGGATCTCCTAAGAGAGTGGCGGTCCTCCTAAGGACGGACACCTGATAGGTCCTACAGGTCGTGCTGGAGGGATGAAACATCCTGATACGGATCTCCTAAGAGAGTGGCGGTCCTCCTAAGGACGAACACCTGATAGGTCCTACAGGTCGCGCGGGAGGGATGAAACATCCTGATACGGATCTCCTAGGTGAGTGGCGGTCCTCCTAAGCACGAACACCTGATAGGTCCTACGGGTCGTGCGGGAGGGGTGAAACATCCTGTTTAGGATCTCCTAGGAGAGTGGCGGTTCTCCTAAGGACAGACACCTGATAGGTCCTACAGGTCGTGCGGGAGGGATGAAAATCCTGTTTAGGATCTCCTAGGTGAGTGGCGGTCTTCCTAAGGACGAACACCTGATAGGTCCTCCTACAGGTCGTGCTGGAGGGATGAAACATCCTGATACGGATCTCCTAGGAGAGTGGCGGTCCTCCTAAGGACGAATACCTGATAGTGGATCATGAAAGCAATCACGACTTTGCCTAAAGTGTCCTTTCTACTTTGGCTTGTGCAAAGATACTATTTTGATTACAGGATACGGTTCTGTCATTCAAATCAGATAGATTACAAAATAGTCCGAGTGTATGTTATGCGGACATACCATCTAACTTGTTTTGGGCGCCTTACATATACAGGTGTGACTAAAACATATCACGCGTATACAAAAAAATAACTTCAAAGCAAGGAACCCTCCATCAATTCAAAAAAGTCGCCATATATCGAACAAGACTTCTTCATGACCATCTTTTAGGAGCAGGTTTTGAACGGAACTTTGTGGTTTGCCTTCAGGAGATGTACGAACGTGGACACAGTGAATGATACTGTCAGCTTAATTACCAACATACTTCTTTCCTTGAGCCGCTTTTAACAAAGACAGTAATATTTCAGGTTCAAGTATTCTTATACAGAAAACCCTTTCCACAGAATTCACCCAAAGGACTTGTGAATGTTAGATTTTTTTTATCAGTGGCATTTATATGCAGTTTAAAAATGCATGTTGATTGGAAACTATGTAGAATGTCCTTTTCAAGAATCCGATATCTGAAGTGAGATTGTAGCTGGATTATTCAGACCTCGCCGCGAAACTAAATGAGAGAAGTGATGAATCGCTCCGTTAACTTATATTATGGGGAGCCATTTGAGATATTACCATAATGATACCATATACATTCTAATGCTTAGGCTAGCGAGGGCGATAGCTCCTCTTAAACGGCGTTGTTTGATCAGGGGCGTAGGCTCGGGGGGGGGGGGGGGGCGGACGACTCCCACCCCCCACCCCACCCCCACCCCCGCTGAAGCAAATGGTCCATTTTCAGAGCTAAAGCATACAGGTTTATACAAATGGAGTTTGTGGTGGTGCAAAATCAAAATAGAATAAGGGTCCAC
>NC_054707.1:43737914-43780414 GCF_016097555.1 Gigantopelta aegis | reverse complement strand
GTTTTGGCAGTGTCTGTGAAGGCATCACGCGCTGTAATTACAACGGCGCCTTTCTAATGACATCGTTATCGTCTAATGACATCGTTATTAATTAATAATATTAATAAAAGTTAAGATAAAATTAGCCAACTGAGTTAAACGAGTAATTACTTAATTCATTCTCTCTCTCTCTCTCTCTCTCTCTCTCTCTCTCTCTCTCTCTCTCTCTCTCTCTCTCTCTCTCTCTCTCTCTCTCTCTCTATATATATATATATATATATATATATATACATACATACACACACACACACACACACACACACACACACACACACACACACACACACACACACACACACACATACATACATACATATATATATATATATATATCTGTAATCATTGACTTTCTGTCTTGGACAGACAACTAAAATATCTAAAGTGTAAATCCAGGACAACGTGCTTGAATTGCAATGGATAAATAAGAGCAAATAAAAAAAAGAATATATTTCATTCCAGTTCAGAAATACATGACTTGTCACGGAACAGACTAAAACTGGTTTTGGTGACAGTGGTTACAGAATACTGCATCCCTTTAAAAAAAATAAAACTGAAAACCATCGTAATATCAGTATTTAGCATGTGATTTATAAGAGCTAGAATACACCCACTGATAGACGAATTACTCAAATTAGATCTTTATCGCAACCCTTGCCATAAGCTACTTCCTGTAGTGCTAGTGAGAGCTCAGAATTGTCGGGCGTGACTGTAAATTACGTGTCTTAAAGCCATTTCATTTCTCGTTTCGGCTTCAATTACGTAAAGATCAGGTTTGGGCCAAAAGTCTCAGAATATATTTTAACAAATCATCATGGTTTTATTATTATTTTATTTTGTTTTGTTGTTCTTTTCTTTCTTTCTTTTTTTTTTTTTGGGGGGGGGGGGTAGTGGTGGATTTTTATCTCTTTTTTTTTTTTTTTTTTTTTTTTTATGTTTTTTTCCGATCTGCACACTTTCGCCTTTCGTCGAACTAGATCAGATGAGAATGAAGTGTTCGGTATAATGGGAGATACAGTTAGGTCTGTAGTATATTTTTAATCAGTTTATTTACGCAGGAGTGCAATACGACTGTTTGAAGATGGGAGATATTAGTGTACGAGGAGTAGGAAGAGTAGCGTTTTAAACCAATGGGCTGACAGACAGATAGACAGGCAGACAGACAGACAGACAGGCAGGCAAGCAAGCAGGCAGAAAGACAGACAGACAGTCAGACAGACAGACACGGACCGACAGGCGGAGAAAGACGGCAGCTAGGGTGGATGATGCCATGTTATGAATCATATGTTGCCATTGTGGTAGTTTACACGTTGGCACTTGGGGATTGCGGGAACTGTACTAATGGTGTTTCAAGACAACCAGACAGAACATTAGCGAATAATGAACGTGTGTTTAAATGTTTAACTACGATTTTTACCACATACTTTAAGTTTTGGGATATTAAAATAAGGCACGAGTTTGACTCAAAACTGGCCGCGATAGTGATGCCACACGATACGACTGCCTTGTACGACATTAGCCACGATAATAGCTGATTGTGACAAGACAACATTACAATTTCAACGATTTCTATGCAATCAGCGATCGTACGATGCACTTGTATCGTGTGACGTCTCCTTTACATATGTGTGTCTTGTTGCAGGGCTTGAATTACACTGAAGACAGCCCGGACAGCACCGGTCCGATGGTGAAGCCCATCAGAAGTGAAGTTGACTGCTTCAAACACCTCGGGGAGCATGCATTTCCAACTGACGGTAACTATATACAGCTTTATTTTGTGGTAAATCTATAACTTGGCAGGTACGGAACTTTCTAACACACCCGTTGGTGAGAACACCATGCGTTATATTGTTATAACACATAGTTGTTTAGACTTGTACGTGTGTTAACAATTTCAAGACATACTACTGGCTGCTCCTAGGCGATGACCAGGTCACGACTGCCATACAGCCAATGAGAAACTACACGATGGAAATGGATTACCGTGTGACGTATAGTTAAACTGACAATCGTGGGTCTGTGACGCGTAAGTTAGCTACATGTGCAACGGCTGTAAATAACTTTTAGTCGAAACAGATGTTAAAATTTGCTTAAAACCTGTTTGTGGAGGATATGTAAGAAATAGAATAATATTTTCGTGTCCGTTAGACACCATTTATCTCACAACTCGTTGTTTATCACGTATCAAACTCGCTCTCGCTCGTTAGATATATTTTAAAACAACTCATAGTGAAATAACTGATATCTAACGGCCACTCGTGTATTATTCTCTATATAAACAACTCGTTGTGAGATAACTGGTTTGATTGACACATATGTTATTGCATATAAGGTACAAATTGATTGGGCACAAGTTATCCAACTTACGAGGCCCTCTCCTAATAACATATAATAATGACAATATGACAATAACGGCGACTACAACTATTACACGAATATACAAAAAATTAAATATTCAAAGAGAAGTATATACATGAGAGAAAATGAATGAATGAAAAAATTAAGAAGCAACGCAAACGAAGGTGATTCATTTTCCAACCAGACAACCCAATTTATAAAATATTCTTAGCAGACAGGTTCCTGCGTGACTGATTTAGAATTAATTAGACATTATTATTATTATTATTATTATTAATCAAAACGCTGTGTTTGTTTAATATATTTATGAACAATATAGAATATTTGTTTGTTAATAGTATCATTTACATCAGTACTGCCATACAGTACTAATTGCAGATTAACCGGTGCAAACGTTTTCAAAGAATCTAAAATAAGTTTTCAGAGTGGTAGCCGCATATTCTAGTACCGGACGTATAAACGTTACATATATTTGCATTAGTATTTGTCGATTTAGAGTATACTTGTATTTTCTCAATGCAGAAATCATAGACGAAGCTGATTTACATATATTATGAATATGGTTTGTCCATTTTGCATTGTTGGAGAAAACATCAGAATTTCTACGTCTTGGATTTGATCTCTCGTCAAGAGGATTTGAAGACGGTTTTCTCTTATCGTTCGACGCCATTTTGTTTACATATGACGGCAACTGGTTTTTCAATGTCTGATCTAGCGAAGTTGAACGTTTATCTATCCTCTGATATACTACGCACATGCTACTAACTTACTTTACCAGTAAAAAGAAGTGTAACGTTCATTGCATTCTGATTTGTTTACCCACACGGAGAGACAAATTTACCGCCCTGCCCCTGCCGCCATTTTGTCAATCCTGGTTGTGAGATAACTAGTATATAACGGCCGCTCATGTAGTATTCTCTATATAAAGAACTCGTCGTGAGATAACTGGTATCTAACGGCCACTCGTGTATTATTATCTATATAAAGAACTCGTCGTGAGATAAATGGTATTTAACGGCCACTTGTATATCATTCTCTATATAAACAACTCGTGAGATAAATGGTATCTAACGGCCACTCGTGTATTATTCTCTATATAAACAACTCGTCGTGAGATAACTGGTATCTAACGGCCACTCGTGTATTATTCTCTATATAAACAACTCGTTGTAAGATAAATGGTATCTATCGGCCACTCGTGTATCATTCTCTATATAAACAACTCGTTGTGAGATAACTGGTATCTATACGGCCACTCATGCATTATTCTCTATATAAGCAACTCGTTGTGAGATAACTGGTATCTAACGGCCACTCATGCATTATTCTCTATATAAACAACTCGTTGTGAGATAACTGGTATCTAACGGCCTCTCATGCATTATTCTCTATATAAACAACCCGTTGTGAGATAACTGTTATCTAACGGCCACTCATGTATTATTCTCTATATCTCAGTCTGGGTTGTTTGGGTCTTTGGATCTGACCCAATCGGCGGCGGCCCCTTTGGGGTTTTCATGTCACAAAAAGTGATCGACATATCGAATGGCATGGTGTTGTCCTGTATGTGAGAAATTGAATCTGACAATATCTCGCTTTTAATGAAACAGTGTAGTGATTTCTCTTAACACTATTTGAACCAAACGTTTTCGATGTGCTCTAATTGTGTCGTTAAACAAAACAGACCTTAATTAATATAACTTGGCCATCAACATGTAAGTTCAAACCCATGTTCTTGGTCACACGCATGCGCTATTTTCATTGTCCTGTTTAGCCGCCCTCTGTACGCCATTGTTGTAAAATGCCAAGGGCATAATTTGGTCCTACTATTCTGAACTGAATTATACCAATAAACACCTTGCGCTGGGTTTTTATATATTAGAGTTTACAAGGACACCGAACGTGTGAGAGAATATTAGTCGTGCACAGCAGAGAGCCAGCTTCATCGATCCAAGTGTAACATTATTATAGCAAAGATAGACAGACAAACAGACAGACAAAGATACAGACAGACAGACGGGTATTCAGCGGGAAGAGATAGAAAGAGAGATTGGGAAGAGAGACAGAATGAAGTTTATATATACGGACAGAAAGACACACATACAGACAGTTTGAAAGACACAGACCGACACACAGAGATGCAACAGAGGTAGATACGAACACGCATGCGCATTCACACGCGCGCCCATATCCGTATTCTTCACGATTTCAGATTTCAAACACTGGCAAAAAGAACTATAAAGCATGACATGAGTAGAAGTGAAACTAGAGATTCACTATTGATGCATTTTCTTAGATTCCTCTAGGTGTCGATTAATCTTGCCAATCGTCCTCATTCATATTTATTTCATCAATTTAGGCTGTATCTTGTCTGTACGTATTCTCGGTTGCATACCTATTTTCGGATTTGCTTCTTGCCGCCTAGCTCTTCTCTACTTCTACATCTGTGTCGTTAGTTCGTGTGTTTCATAAATCGGAGAATTAACGGCACGGTTAAAGCCACAGACTTGCGTAGCGGTTGATGGTTCCGGCGCTGAGGAACATTAGCCCTCCTCGTTTCCAGTTGTAGCAAAATAATGGACATTTTGAGAGAAAAACATTTGAGAAAAAAAAATCATTATAAGAATCTGGCAGAAATGACATCAAAGCTGAGTTCCGTACGCGTGTAGCTATATCTAAACTGTTCTATTAAAACCGTTGAAGGCACCATTGAGTTAGTAGACCTGTCTTGTACAAGTTAAATGTAAAAAAAAACTGTTAGTGGGTACAGGGTTCGTATCTCCGCACTGGCTCCGAATCATTGGCGTAACCAGAATTTTATATTGAGGGGCACCAAGATTGGGGAGATATGACACTGTGTGTGAGTCGTGTTTTGGGTTGAGAATACGAGTTAGTGCACAGTTCATAAGATAAACCACTCTCCCACTAACCATTAATCTCTGACCTCGACAGATGTTCTGTTGATAGCTTGCTTGTATGTTCATCTGACGTTGACGAGCATTTACACAGATAGTCACGTGTTAATAGGCAGTTTAAATACAGGTTAAATACAATTTCAAACAGTTTAAATACAGTTCAAAACAGTTTAAATAGTTAAAATATACCTTAAATACAGTATAAATACAGTTTAAATCAGCTTAATACAGTTTAAATACAGTTTAAATTCAGTTTAATGCAGTTTAAATATAGTTTAGTATAGTTTAAATACAGTTTAATACAGTTTAAATACAGTTAATATAGTTTAAATTCAGTTTAAATACAGTTTAATTCAGTTTAAATACACTTTAAATTCAGTTTAATAGTTTAATACAGTTAAAATACAGTTAAAATACAGTTTAATATAGTTTAAAATCGGTTCAATGCAGTTTAAATTCCACAGTCCAACCTCGAGATTTCACATTGAGTTCATTTAATCTCGGTCATCCCAGACTCCTGCTTCACGCGTTTTTAGGACGAGAAAGTGGGCCTGGGTGGACAATCAAGGCTCGTCTGAGTCTCGGATCATCCCCATCAATCATCGTTGTTCTGTCGGCTTTAACAACAAACACGCCTCGCGCTTCTCAATCTGTTTTCAAATTGCGCGGGCAGCGGAGTGGAAGACGGGCTATTCAAATATATATAGATTACAGATTCCATTTCCGGGACGGCACTCTATTGGTAGCCTAACAAGGGAAAGCTTTTACGTCCTTTCACAAATTAAAGCTGAATGAAAGGGGGGAAAAGAACTCTCAAGATCGCTTGGACGTATAAATAGTGTGAATACTAAACTGAATGAAGGAAAGTTTGTTTTACGACATCCCCGTACATTGTATAATCAGCAGCTATTAGAAGTCTAACTTCAGTTTATAAGTGAATCTCACAGGTCCATAATGGAGGTTTCCCACCACAATTATGTATTAACTTTTGCTTCCTAATGTAAACATTCAGCTATATACCCATTAAAATTTTTTACAGCCAAATAATTCAATTTACTAGCAGAAAACTGTAAACTCTTCGGTGGAAGACCGATGGAATTGGTCGCGTTCAGTTGAGATGAACACACCGTAACGTTAGTCCAGGCGGATGGTGCCGACAAACTGGCCGGATGTGCTGATTTTATAGCATGTGCTACGATGTGCCAGCACAGGAAGTTAGTCGTACTGAACGCCACTTCGTTCACACGACATACATGTATACACACATTAAAATTATGATATTTCCGAGTTATTTATGCAAACATAGTACAATATGGCACTAAAGCACTTGTATGTATGATATAGCAACTTTAATGTACTTCTAAATTAATTAATATAGTTTTATTTGATATAAAATTGTTATGCAGTATACACTAGATGCTAAAACCAGTACAGGATAAGAAAAACAAAATAAACAAAGAAACAAAGAAACAAACCAACATGGAAATGCAAATTAGTACAATAAATTACTCTTTCATTCTCGTAAATAACACATAACCTCGTTTACTTGCAGGTGAACTCAGTTTAATATGTGAAACGTCTTTTTATGTACTGTTTATGTGTGTTGATAAGGCCCTGATATGAGTTTATTAGAAAATGCTAACATTATCGGCAATGGTGACTGATATGGTTCAAATTATTTTCGTGCTTATATCCAATTAAGGTTCAAGCACGCTGTCCTGGACACACACCTCAGCTATCTGGGCTATTTGTCCAGGACAGTGGGTTAGTTGTTAGCGGGAGAGAAGAGAGTAGGGGTTTTACACCTACCAGTTGAGTCGTTAAAATTCGCTCTGTGTGGGAGCCGCTACCGGGCTACGAACCCAGTACCTACTAGCCTTATGTCCGATGGCTTAACCACTACGCTACCGAGGCCGGTAGAACCTACTAGTATTGGCGTAAAGGACACGGTAGGTAATCCAGTGGTGTGGATCTACTCGTGACCTCGGCCCCGCGACCTTTGACACCGCGACCTTTGATATCGCGACCTTTGACACCGCATTCAGACGATCCACCATTGAAACTCATTCTGTTGTAAATTGTAAAAGAAAGAAGGAAGGAATGTTTTATTTAACGATGCACTCATTACATTTTAATTACGGTTATATGGCATCAGATATATATGGTTAGAGACCACACGGATAATAAGGGAGGAAACCCGCTGCCGCCACACCATGAACTACTCTTTTCGATTAGCAGCAAGGAATCTTTTTTATGCACCATTCCATACACAAGATAGTATATACCACGACTTTTCTTACACCAGTTTTTTTTATAGTACTGGTTAGAACGAGAAATAAACCCACTGCTGGGTATTGCTTCCAAACCGACCGCGAATCAGGAAAGCACTTTACTACGGGACTACGTCCAGTCCCCTAAACTGTGAAAGCGTTCCCTAGGATGTGCCCAAGCTGGTCGCAAGCACTCGTCCATTCATTGCACTGCAATATCTGCAGGGGTGGGCGGGGCGGAGTGGGGAGGGGGAGTTGATCTCAGTCTCAAATATGAAAAGCCAGATTTTAAATGGCCCAGAATGCAAATCAGTATATACTGAGACCTTAGTTAACAGTGTTAATAATTCATTATACATTTATAAACAGTTCCCAAATTAAGTCTCTTCTGGGGGTTTAATTTAATTCCGGCCGACACTATGACAGATTTAGGCACTTCTAAGACATTCTTACGACACTCGCGCTTTAAATGTGGTTCACGATCGCCGCCCTGTGAAAACAGTTTAAATCAGGAAGCTGAGTCCCACGGGGACCCGCTATTCGATTCGTGCACTGATTTTCAGACACACACACTCTAAAGGCGATGCTACACTATTCGAGTGCCGCGTACAGGAATATCGATTGTGACAAGACATGTGTTATTCTCGTACAATGCGCTCGTGTCGTGTGCTGTCGCCTTAAGGCTTGGTTTATTTGTCAGAGTTTTAACCTCACAGACGAAGACAATATTGTGTAAACTTTTATTTTCGTGCTTCTATCCAATTAAGATTCAATCATGCTGTCCTAGGCACACACTTCACTTACCTGGACTGCATGTCTAGTTGGTTAGTGTGGTGTAGTGGCCTCGCACGTTCAAACTAAACCATTAAAACTCATTCTGGGGGAGGGGGGTCGATACCAGGGTGCTAACCTATTAGCTTGACGTCCGATTACTTAACCACTACACTGTTGATTTCGGTGGGAGTAGCCATCGTTCAATATTGCAGCAACGTTGGTTTCTGAGCAACTGACTATTAAAAGTTGGGAGGGGGAGGGGGACGTAACCTAGTGCTAAAGCGTTCGCTTATGTTCGGTCCGTCTGGGATCGATCCCCGTCGATGGGCCCATTGGGCTATTACTCGTTCCAGCCGGCTCCCATCCTCTTGGATATACTAACCTAGTCTCCACAGGTTGGCTCGGCACAATATCTAGCTCGTACCCTGACGAGGTTGGTCTTACCACGTAACAGGCTGTCATAGATGGAAGATCACCTATATCTAGTTCCACTGGTGCGGCTGAACGTGATTAGAATCAAATCGATGAGGCACATATTAAAGTAATTGAGGTCTTCACAATGCATTCTTATACCGAGTTCACCGTTTCTAGGATCTCATCGTTTTCCGGCCTGCATTTATTATTTGGTCTTATATTGAATAGAATATTCAGCTGGGTCCGTATCAACGAAAATTACAGCAGTGGGAAATTGTAGCTTCCACAAATTGGAGCCTCCACATTTTGTTTCTGTTAAAATTGCAACGTTGATTGCGCGTGTTCATGTAAATAACTGCAATAAAAATGTTTAAAAAGGAAAGGAATGTTTGTTTAATGACCCCTCAGCACATTTTAAACTAGCTATTAGGTGTCTAACTTATGGTCATGTGGATACTGTCGAGAGACAGAAAATAAAGAATGAATGAATGTTTAACGACACCCCAGCACCAAAAACCCCCAAAACATATCGGCTATTGGGAATCATAAATGGTAAGTATATGAAACTATTGTCGAGAGACAGAGAGACGAAACCCGCATATCGGCTATCGGGTGTCACAAATGGTCAGTATATGAAACTATTGTCGAGAGACAGAGAGACGAAACCCGCATATCGGCTATCGGGTGTCACAAATGGTAAGTATATGAAACTATTGTCGAGAGACAGAGAGACGAAACCCGCATATCGGCTATCGGGTGTCACAAATGGTAAGTATATGAAACTATTGTCGAGAGACAGAGAGACGAAACCCGCATATCGGCTATCGGGTGTCACAAATGGTAAGTATATGAAACTATTGTCGAGAGACAGAGAGACGAAACCCGCATATCGGCTATCGGATGTCACAAATGGTAAGTATATGAAACTATTGTCGAGAGACAGAGAGACGAAACCCGCATATCGGCTATCGGGTGTCACAAATGGTAAATATATGAAACTATTGTCGAGAGACAGAGAGACGAAACCCGCATATCGGCTATCGGATGTCACAAATGGTAAGTATATGAAACTATTGTCGAGAGACAGAGACGAAACCCGCTGTCGCCACATAGGCTACTCCTGTCGATAAAGGAGCAAGAGATCTTTTATATACCTATACAATACAACACATATCATGGTCTTCGATGTATAAGATCGGTCGTGGAATACAGATTGAAAAACCTCGACAGGCGATCGATCCTGCGACCACTCGCAGCCCAGACGAGCACTCTACCGAACAGAACAGAATGGCTCAGAACACCATCGACTAAGCTCAATCCCGCTCTCAGGATTTGTTTGGATACGGTTCCACACCACCATTAATTGCTCCAAGCAGTTCAATACAATTTCTATGTCAGGATATATTGATATATAGAGGGTCATGTGACTACTAATGTTAGGGAGTGCTCTCAACTGACAAGTACCGTGTAATAAAATCAACATAGGTCGACCACGAAATTGTTCAGTTACTGTTAAGAACCTTCATTTTTTGTTATCAGTTAGTACTACATATAACAAGTAACTTCAAACCAATGGGTCATTTAAATACTACAAAAATAAAGAAAGAAATGTTTTATTTAACGACGCACTCAAAATATTTAATTTACGGTTATATGGCGTCAGACATATGGTCAAGGACCACACAGATATTGAGGGAAGAAACCCGCTGTCGTCACTTCATGGGCTACTCTTCGATTAGTAGCAACGGATCTTTTATATGCAGACAGGGTAGTACATACCACAACCTTTGATATACCAGTCGTGGTGCACTGGCTGGAACGAGAAATAGCCCAATGGGCCCACCGACGGGGATCGATCCCAGGCCGACCGCGCATCGAGCGAGCGCTTTACCACTGGGCTACGTCCTGCCCCTTAAATACTTTAGAGGTCAACCTACTTGTAATTATCAAAGAAGTATTTCAAACAGCATATCAGAATATTGTAGTGTTTTTGTGCAACTATTTCCTAAACCGGACGATATTAAGCTGCTATAACAAGTAACGACACGACAAATGATGGTGTGATGCCATAAGGTGCGCTATGTTGAACTGGGATAATTTTAGTGAAATTTGTAATTTCGATACGAGTGGTGAAATTGGCTGACCGAATGAATGATGAAACAGGCCCATAGGGACGATATATGGAGAACCCGACCCCCGCGCCCCCTGTCTCGTATTCTTATGAGTGTACAGACGAGTGAGAGATTAGGTGTTGTCAGTGTGATAGTGTGGGCAGCAATCTTACACTCTGACAGGGCTATCGGATGCACGTCCACGGCAGCTTCACGGTACCGAGATATCGAGATGATATTCTGCAACCATGCGTCGCACACATTATGATAACACTAACGCTGTATTCCGGCGCAAAGCAAGACCACATACAGGTAGACTCACACCAGCATTCCTACACAACAACAGCGACGTCATCCATGCCAGCCCTGGCCCGCTACACGTCCGGATTTCAACCCCATGGAATATTTATGGAATGAGTTGGATTGACGACTAAAACAGTTTCAACCACGGCTATTGAATCTTTCACAGTGGGCACTGACACTACAGACATAAGGTGTTCTTCGTAATCTTATTGCTTCCATGGGAGGTTATTGACTGTACACCATTATGACCTTGAATTTTTAACTTTTCTGTGTCAACTGTGAATATGAGTGTAATTTGAGCATTCTGCAGCTTCCATTTGATCAATTGAAACATATTTCCAATGTCAACAAAATCTACTTTTACATTTCTTTTAAAGGAGTATCTTTCGAGACAAGACAAGACAAGACAAGACAAGACAAGACAAGACAAAATAAGCTCCTTTTTTCACTATTAATTTCACTGGGGAGGGACGTAGCCCAGTGGTAAAGTGCTCGCCTAGGATCGATCACCGTTGGTAGGCTGAGCGACAGCGACCTGCAGTAACAACGCTATCTGCAGTAACTACATTTAGCGTTGCAGTTTCTGTCGTTATCTGTTATAAAAATTGCCTTGATGCCGATAATATCTTGTGATCTGTAGTACTGCAGTTAGCGTTTTGGGGATTTTTGTTCATTGACTGAAATATCGCATTTCTGCAACTCAACGCGATCTGTTATGAACTGAAAGATACGAAATAAAGCACACACATGCAAGCACATGTGTGTGCGCGCGTGTCAATGTGTGTGCGCGCGTATATTTGTTTGTGTGTGTATGCATGTATACCGGTATATGTTTTTGTATGTGTATATATATGTGTGTATATATATGCGTATATGTATGAATATGTACACACACACACACACACACGTCGTTTTCCCCCTCCCCTCCGTCTCTCTCTCTCTCTCTCTCTCTCTCTCTCTCTCTCTCTCAACTCCCACTCTCTCTCTCTCTCTCTCTCTCCCTGTGTCTCTCTCTCTGTGTGTCTCTCCCTTGGCGTTCTCCCTCCCATTTTCCTACTGTTTCCTTTTTTCTCTCTTTAAATGGTTGGTACAATCACTGGTTATCAGATTAACAAAAAAACTAAGACCAAATCAGAAGGGTTACCCTTGTCTACAAGCTTTTGCATATGTACATGTTTGTTAGGGACCTGAGCCCCGTTACACGAAGCGATCTTAGCCCTAAGATCAACTTAAGTGCATAGGGTAGCTATGCGCTTAAGGTAATCTTAGGGCTAAGATCGTTTCGTGGAATGGGACCCAGTGCGATAATTACGTGGCACTGGTTTCGTGAGAAAAAAAACCCACATGACGCCCATCAACCGAGTACCTGTAATCCATAAAACTAACAGCTTAACCATTACGTCAGCAGTGCCAGCCTATATATCGTGCGTATAACCGGCCTCGATGGCGCAATGGTCTAAGTACTGGGTTCGCATCTCGATACCGGCTCTCATCCAGAGCGAGGTTTTAAGGATTCAATGGGCATGTGTAAGGCCATCACACCTACCTGTTCTCTTATTAGCACTCTTTCTAAAAAAAAAACCCAAAAACTAACACTTACCACTGTTCTGGGCAGACATCTCAGATAGCTGACGGGTGTGTCCATGATAGCGTGCGTGAGCCTCCATTGAATATAATCACGAAAATGAAGTTGAAATGAATGAGATGCCGTGTGTATATTGAATCGGTGAAGGTTCACCATCAGTTATATCAACCAAATGATTTAACCAGTGTACGTCAAGTACCGGTCAAACTTAGCTATCGGGTTTTATGTTGTCAGGTATGGATTTTATTTCCCAATACACGTACTCTAACCCAGAATGAGTGCACCACTGTGTTTAGTGGTAAGTATATGTAAGTCAAATACACTGACTGATTCTTCATGACTAGTACATGTTTTTTAACTAATGTGGTATGAGCTGTCCTGTATGTGCTGAAGTGTATAATGTGTAAAGGTTATCACGGTAATAAAAATAGCAGCAAATTTTTTTTCAGTCTAATCAGTTTTGAACAAAATATCCTATTAACCAGAGTTCCATGCTCATGACGGCATGTTTGAACCTTGATAGAATTTCATCACTAAAATGCATTGCATCCGATTCGGATGCGGGCAAAGCAATGTACTTATAAAATGTGTGTTGCTCTTTTGAACGCTATTTTCGTGCTTATGTCCACTTAAAGTTCAGGCACGCTAACCTGGGCACATATCTCAGTTGTTAGTGTCGCGATCTTACATCCCCCCCCCCCTCCCACAGAGCTGTTAAAGCATGTTACGTAATAGTACTCTAGATAACTTTAGGGACCTTACATTCCGCAATTATGTGATGACCCTTACAACACATGGCGGCTTGATGTTCCGTATACACTTGTACAACAGATAGCTGCAAACACAACAGATGGCAGTTTGATGTCCCGTATACACTTGTACAACAGATAGCTGCAAACACAACAGATGGCGGTTTGTAGTCCCTTTTTCAGCTACTACGGATGTCGAACCCTATAACAGACAGCGGCAGCAACTGCAACGCTAAATGTAGTTACTGCAGATAGCGTTGTTACTACTGATCTATTTCTCGTTCCAACCAATGTACCATGACTGGTATATCAAAGGCAGTAGTGTGTGCTATCCTGTCTGTGAGATGTGCATATAAGAGATCCCTTGCTACTAATGGAAAAAAATTGCGGGTTTCCTTTCTAATACTATGTGAGAATTACCAAATGTTTGACATTCAATAGCCGATGATTAATGAATTAATGTACTCTAGTGGTGTCGTTAAACAACATAAACTTTACCTATTACGGTCACTAGCCCAAACTACATAAGAAAAATCAAAGAATTTTGACGCATGCGTGTGGTAACTCTTAGGACATGATTATCACTGTGCAGTCTTGTTGTAGGAACATGACATAGAACCTGGGCTTTACAAAACAAATCGATGGTGGTACATGTAAATGTTTATTTTAAAACAAGAAGAAGAGACGTTATTCTTAAACCAGTGTACCATTTAGAGGAAAACATGGAGCTTTCAATTAAAAAAAACTCGCAATTATTTCCACAAATCGTGCACCATCTTTGCTTTTATATATATATATTAATTTGCCGGTATCTGCTGTTAATCCAACATTGGCATCTAACTGTCGATAAGACCCTTTTCAAGGACTGAAAAAATTATTAAATTGCAAGTGCTGTTCGATGTTTAGTAAACATTTATATCGCCTGTAATAACGAAGCAGAGCTACTGATACCAGCTGACTAATATTAAAAACTGTCATCCAGACTTCGTGTAAACAGGAAATAAACAAATCACTATCACCCATTGCCTAATATTGTAAACTGTCATCCAGACTTCGTGTAAACAGGACGTAAACAAATCAATATCACCCATTGCCTACTATTGTAAACTGTCATCCAGACTTCGTGTAAACAGGACATAAACAAATCACTATCACCCATTGCCTAATATTGTAAACTTTCATCCAGACTTCGTGTAAACAGGAAATAAACAAATCAGTATCACCCATTGCCTACTATTGTAAACTGTCATCCAGACTTCGTGTAAACAGGACGTAAACAAATCACTATCACCCATTGCCTAATATTGTAAACTGTCATCCAGACTTCGTGTAAACAGGACGTAAACAAATCACTATCAACCATTGCCTAATATTGTAAACTGTCATCCAGACTTCGTGTAAACAGGAAATAAACAAATCAGCATCACCCATTGTCTCACTTATCCATATAAAAACCCAAAATTAAATAAAATTTGTTTGACTTTTGTAGCATCATCTATTGATGTCAGCATCCAATACCTTTGACGAGCTAATGCAAAACGTTGTAGCTGGATATGTTAACTCCAATATTTAATAATTAGTATATATTTCACTACGCTGTTATACCTAACATACAATTCTGATATATGACAGAGAAGTGATAAAACTTGTCATACACATATCTAGTTACCGCTCACAATTCAACACGAACACGCGTGGTTTGAAAATACAATCAGGAAATTGTAGATTATTTGTATCGATAGCTCCTCGTGATTATATAAGCACGTGCAACAATGGCCTAGGTCGATATGGGTATGTATCTATCAACACGGCGAAAGGAAGATATTAAAGCAGTCGCAAGTCCTGATGCACAGCACGAATATTAATTACCCTTGTTCGGCACCAGCCACTTGGAGATATCCACGTCTGTAAAACCACCTCCATATATATTTAGATAAATTCCACAAATGACCATATCTCTAAACGTGTTTGGCCATCCATGTCTTGTAGCTTGAACGCTATGTCAACAGATTCTGTGTTTAGAAACAAAATACGTTTGTAGTATTTTAAAAATAATAAACTTATTTACACTCCTGTAAAGGGTTGTTCAGAAAGAAACATTATTTCCCGATAAACTGTACGGTGATTTCTCGATAAACTGTACGGTGATTTCCCGATACACTGTACGGTGATTTCCCAATAAACTAGACGGTGATTTCCCGATAAATTGTACGGTGATTTCCCGATAAACTGCACGGTGATTTCCCGATAAACTGTATGATGATTTCTGGATAAACTGTACAGTGATTTCCGAGAGAATTTCCACACAGAAGGAGCATATATCAGAAAAAGTACGTTTGTGACTACTAAACTCTTGCTTGGACATGTTGAAACACGTATAAGAGACATTAATCAACATTACACATAACTCCTATTGAAACAGGCGTTTACTTATACATGTATGTGACAATCAGCCATTTATGATTTTAAAAACCTCCATCAAATACAGAGTTGCAGTTTAATTATGAACCACATGTTACGTTTTTAATCAAGATATTTACCTAGACATGTAGAGTAACCATTGGTATCTGCAAGTGATGAATGGCTTATATTCGTGACAATACAATATTTCTAGGCACCCATTCTAGCATATATATCTTCCGGTACTTAGTTTTAGTCTATATCAACGGGTATAGTAAACTGTCTAAATGCAACATAACGTTTTTTCGTCTGTTTGTAATGCAGATCGTCAATATTGAGAAGAACAAATTTGGAGGAGTTTATGTTTGTACCTGACATCAAAAGACTATAACAGAATGAAGCGGCACGGGGAGAAAATAAAACGTATGGGCTTATTGGAAATGTTTAAAAGTTGGAAACTGAGATTGAAGCTTTAAGTGTTTACTGACAATTTACCATTGTGTTCTGCAGGTATCTACTGCAATGGCACCTGGGATACCGTGCTGTGTTGGCGTGCGGCCAAGGCGGACACCACAGTGCGCATGCACTGTCCGGCTCTTCCGAGTCTCATTACGGAAAGTAAGTATCGTCTGCTTCCGTCCTGGACCGAGTTACCGGACACGTCATAAATTGCGCCCAGAACGGACGTGCATGGACATTAATCTGATGTAGACACACACACACACACACACACACACACACACACACACACACACACACACATACACATATATATATATATATATAGACGTGTATTTGCCTTTGCCGGCCTGGGGTCAAACTGAAAATACTACAATTGTATGGGCTAGAATAACCACAATGATGTCTTCAGTGTTAACAAGCTGCTCGTGTTTGCAAACTACATGCTCTCCCCTATCACCGTCGGTCTCATTATTACCACTACAAAGCTGTTTTCTGTAAAATAACTACGACAGCAGACTACTTGTGCGAACAAATGGGAAGATAACTGCGATCTGTGGCCAGCCCTGGTGTGTTTTGGGCCTCACAAAGAGAAACTATGGGAAGAGTTTATACGAAGCAATCACGTTATGACGTTTTGTACGTTTCGGCGTGTTCTAATGACATGCTTGTAAGCGCTTCTTTCAAACCTGATGTCAGTCTCACGTTTTAATTTAGATTTTTTACCCACTTAGGGTGCCCGGGGCACAAACATCTGCCTCTAGGTTGTTTATCCATATATAACGTGGTCTTTTAAAAGTTTGTTTGTTTGTTTTGTTTAACGACACAACTGGAACACATTGATTAATTAATCATCGGCTATTGGGTGTCAAACATTTGGTAATTCTGACTTGTAGTCATTAGAGAAACCCGGTACATTTTTTTCTTGTATATGCACTTTCCCAGACAGGAAAGCACATACCACGGCCTTTGTCCAGTTGTGGTGCACTGGTTGGAACGAAAAAAAAACCAATGAGCTGAATGCGACACAAGCACCTCAAGCGAGCACTCAACCGACTGAGCTAAATTCTTTTTTCAATCATTTGTGCATTCTTTCTTTTCCTTCATATTTTCCCCTTACTTTCTAATTACAAAACAAAAAATGCAAATTGCATAATTATATCAGTTTCAGGTAATAATAATCATTTTTGAATTATGTTTTATTTTTGAGATTTCTATTTTTATTATTTAAATGTTTTTTTTATCAGATTATGCCTACAGGCGGTGTAGTTCGGATGGGCGCTGGGAGGGGCGGACGCCGGGGGACTACAGTTTACCGAACGGCTACACCAACTACTTCGAGTGCTACACGCCTGAAGGGAGGAAGATGCTGGAGGACTTTTATTTAAACAAATCACCCGAGCAGAAACTAGTATGTATTGTGTGTGTGTACCCATTCGACTTTGCTATTCTGCCCTGATGTTGTAATACGGTTTTGCCGTTCGTACTATTATATTGGGAATTAAAAGAAGGCATCATAATTTGATTAACTTGTATCCAATCATTTTGTATATTACATGCAATAAAATATATATGTTTCATAAATAAACAACCACTTTTTTTTTTAAACTATTAAATTTTATAAAATCATAGATACATACAAACATTATATGGGCTGCCCCCCCCCCCCCCCCCCCACACACAAATTCCTGGCTACGCCAGTGGCCTTGATTAATATCATTAATAATATTTTTAAACGCATATTTATATGTACATATATGTGTTGTTGTTTTTAATAATAATGGCAATGCATTAATTATTTAAATGCTATTCAGACTTCAGTTAATATTAATTAGTATTTTTTCATACGTCATTTTGGCAAAGGATATAACTCAGGACAAATTAATTCAATATAGAGGCATATATATAAATAAATATATATATATATATATATATATATATATATATATATATATATATATATATTATTAGTATCTGGATCATATATCAGACTAGATGTACATCAGGATCTGGATTAGTATCAGAATCTAGATGTACACCAGAATCTGGATCAGTATCAGAATCTAGATATACACCAGAATCTGGATCAGCATCAGACTAGATGTACATCAGGATCTGGATTAGTATCAGAATCTAGATGTACACCAGAATCTGGATCAGTATCAGAATCTAGATGTACACCAGAATCTGGGTCAGTATCAGAATCTAGATGTACACCAGAATCTGGATCAGTATCAGAATCTAGATGTACACCAGAATCTGGATCAGTATCAGAATCTAGATGTACACCAGAATCTGGATTAGTATCAGAATCTAGATGTACACCAGAATCTGGATCAGCATCAGACTTGATGTACACCAGAATCTGGATCAGTATCAGAATCTAGATATACACCAGAATCTGGATTAGTATCAGAATCTAGATGTACATCAGGATCTGGATTAGTATCAGAATCTAGATGTACACCAGCATCTGGATCAGTATCAGAATCTAGATGTACACCAGAATCTGGATTAGTATCAGAATCTAGATGTACACCAGAATCTGGATCAGCATCAGACGTGATGTACACCAGAATCTAGATCAGTATCAGAATCTAAATATACACCAGAATCTGGATCAGTATCAGACTAGATGTACATCAGGATCTGGATTATTATCAGAATCTAGATGTACACCAGAATCTGGATTAGTATCAGAATCTAGAGGTACATCAGGATCTGGATTAGTATCAGAATCTAGATATACACCAGAATCTGGATTAGTATCAGAATTTAGATGTACATCAGGATCTGGATTAGTATCAGAATCTAGATGTATACCAGCATCTGGATCAGTATCAGAATCTAGATGTACACCAGAATCTGGATTAGTATCAGAATCTAGATGTACACCAGAATCTGGATCAGCATCAGACGTAATGTACACCAGAATCTAGATCAGTATCAGAATCTAAATATACACCAGAATCTGGATCAGCATCAGACTAGATGTACATCAGGATCTGGATTATTATCAGAATCTAGATGTACACCAGAATCTGGATCAGTATCAGAATCTAGATGTACACCAGAATCTGGATTAGTATCAGAATCTAGATGTACACCAGAATCTGGATCAGCATCAGACTTGATGTACACCAGAATCTGGATCAGTATCAGAATCTAGATATACACCAGAATCTGGATCAGCATCAGACTGGATGTACATCAGGATCTGGATTAGTATCAGAATCTAGATGTACACCAGAATCTGGATTAGTATCAGAATCTAGATGTACATCAGGATCTGGATTAGTATCAGAATCTAGATGTACACCAGAATCTGGATCAGTATCAGAATCTAGATACACACCAGAATCTGGATCAGTATCAGACTAGATGTACATCAGGATCTGGATTAGTATCAGAATCTAGATGTACACCATAATCTGGATCAGTATCAGATATTAATCCTCAGTTAGAAGAGGAATGTACTTGTTCGTATAATCTCTTCACTAGTTAGGTAATAGAAGCAATATTTTCAAATAGCATGTCAAAATAATAGTACAGCACTAAGCCTAAAGTTCAATGAGATTAGAAGCAGAACTGAACGAGAGTTTAAACTTAAAATGTTTTGAAAACAAAACTCTAAAACATTTTAATATTTAGATATTTGAAGAGGAGTACTTAGTGTACAAACCAACATAATTAATGTGTATGTGCCGTTCATTGTTATAGACAGGAACAAATGTCTCTAACGGATTAGGAAACAAGACTTGCTGGTTCCACATAAAATACATTTTCTTTTAATTTAATCTAAACTCGTTTATCAGGTTCCTGATCGACAACCCTTTGAAATCCAGTCCTGTTAAAAATCCACATTTTGCTACTTTTTTCAGGTTCTTCGGAATATGGTCAACAGCGCGAGAACCATGGAGATTGTCGGTCTAAGTCTGTCTGTAGTGGTCACCATTATATCGCTCATCATATTCAGTTACTTCAGGTGAGTGAATCACGCGGTAACCATGGAGACAGTCGGTCTAAGTCTGTCTGTAGTGGTCACCATTATATCGCTCATCATATTCAGTTACTTCAGGTGAGTGAATCACGCGGTAACCATGGAGACAGTCGGTCTAAGTCTGTCTGTAGTGGTCACCATTATATCGCTCATCATATTCAGTTACTTCAAGTGAGTGAATCACGCGGTAACCATGGAGATAGTCGGTCTAAGTCGGTCTGTAGTGATCACCATTATATTGCTTATTCAGTTAATTCAAGTGAGTGAATCATTCTCCAATCACTATAGGCCGAACTTACAAAGCCTTTTTACCAATACACTTAACAGAAAAGAGTTACTGCAAAAAATCCTCATCCATAGTACAGGAAGCTAACCACATTATTGACATTCAGTCCCACACTATTGACATTCAATCTCACATTACTGACATTCAGTCCTACGTTACTGATATTCAATTTCACATTACTGACATTCAATCTCACATTACTGACATTCAATCTCACATTACTGACATTCAGTCTCACATTACTGACATTCAGACCCACATCACATCTTTGTATTTGTACAGACATAACGACTGGTATTTTGTCTGCGATATCAAGTGATCTCTTATTTACTTCTCTCAGTATGTGTGTACGTATTGCAGTGTCGTCTAGCCGTACTCTGTTTTCATGAGAGAATACGGCTGTAATGACAGCACTCTGTGGAACAGATGACATTTTGGACAACCAGACTGTAGCCAAACACGCATTTTCTTAAATTGGACACCACGGACATTTAAGTTGATCTTTTTCGTGTTTATTTATAGTATAAAATTTATATGTTAGAAAATAGCTAGATGGCTACACAAAGAAACCCAAAACCCCTATCGGAAACCGGCGGACACACTGTTTTGAATAGGGGTGTCGGGTTTCTTCTTGCAGCGTCTGTATTAGTTCAAAATATATACATTTAATGTTATCAGTAAGCTCCAAAATAATCAAACTAAATATCTATGCCATCAGATTTAGAAAATTAAATGTATTTTAGACATACTTAACGACCAATTGGTCGTCCGAAATTTGGAATTAACAGTTTTTAACAATAAGCGCCCTCTAGCAGTGTTCTAACTCTCGAGTTATTGGGTGAACGACAAAAACAGGCTTTGCTAATTCGAACCTATAAAAAAGTAAAGTTTGTTTTATTTAACGACGCCACTAGAGCGCATTGATTTTTTATCTTATCATCGGCTATTGGACGTCAAACATATGGTCATTCTGACACTTTTGTAGAGGAAACCTGCTGTCGCCATATATGCTACTCTTTTACGATAGGCAGCAAGGGATCTTTTATTTGCGCTTCCCACAGGCAGAATAGCACAAAATATGGTCTTTGTTGAACCAGTTATGGATCACTGGTCGGTGCAAGTGGTTTACACCTACCCATTGAGCCTTCACTCAGGGAGTCGGTATCTGGATTAAAAATCCCATGCCTCGACTGGAATCCGAACCCAGTACCTACCAGCCTGTAGACCGATGGCCTAACCACGACGCCACCGATACTGGTCTATTGTATTAAAGAGACAGTCCTGAGTTTGCTTCGATTGTAAGATGTTTCAGACAAAAAGAGCCTTTTTGGTAACGAAACTTCCTTATTTAATTCATGTCTTTGTTTAGAAACCCGTGTGTGTGTGTGTGTGTGTGTGTTTGTGTGTGTGTGTGTGTGTGTGTGTGTGTGTGTGTGTGTGTGTGTGTGTGTGTGTGTGTGTGTGTGTGTGTGTGTAAATGTATATATACATATATGTATATGCGTTTGTGATCGTGTTCTAATGCCTGTACGAGTTATTTTGCACACTAAACTTCGTAACATATACACTACTTGGTCCGTAAAGTAAGCGCTTTGACAGCGTGGAAGCGCCTTAAATCAATTGCCGCTACGACTTGATTTGAAGTGCTTTAGAAAAACAAGTATCACAAGTACGAGCGTGGCAATCGACTACCTCTTGCAAACAACTTGTGTACCAGTACATCGAGCACACCTAATCATTATGACAGGCTGAATGGGCACGTAAAGCCCTATGACCTGACCTGACCTGATTATGACGGGTAAAACACTTCCTAAATACCTGACAATGGACCAGTCATCTGCTCATAATTGGTGTTTGGTAATTTTACCACATCTTCTGGGACCGCTAATCCGCCAGGAAGGCGCTTACGCGTAACGGGATTCCCGTGTCGAGCAATCAATTGCAAGCTTCAAGGCCGATCAAAGAAGATGCCCATTGACAGAATCAACTGTACTATTTAACTGAATAAACGATAGGTGAAGCACTTTTTAAAAGTACAGTTAAGTTGGCAAAGAGTAATTTCTATCCTAACACCCCCTTCCCAAAACACACACTGAAAACATCCAGGGCTTGCGCTGTCGGTAGCCAAATTAGCCAATGGCTAATTAAAAATAATAATTAAAAAAAAGGCTAATAAAATTTGCAAGTGGTTAAAATTTTGGCTAAACCATTTTCCCTCGAGCTAGCGATGAAGACGGACGCTGTTCCATGTCCTCTCGTGTTACACCACCCCCCCCCCCCCACCTGGGGGGATTAATTGCTTCGTATGGGACGCTGATAGAGTACCGCGTCGCGTACACCGGGTCACGGGCAACCGTGACTTTGGTGTACGGCGACTCTGCTCCACAAAAGAAGGGAAGGGGACCGAGGAAGAGGAAACGTGCGCCAGGGGCGGCACAGGGAGGAACATAGCTGGCGGCTCAACCGCCAGCGGCGGTCCCTTCTGCGTCGTCGCCCCTAGCCCAACCGGACAAGCCAGCTGAGGAAACCCAGCAAGCGAAGTCTGACGAGTCGACGCCAGGAGAGAAGCTGAACATTGCTATGTGCGAGACTCCCCGGCCGGCTTCTCCCGTTCCTGTACCTTCACGTTCGACTCCGTCGAGACCCCCACCCACGGGGAACTCCGTTGAGACGAACAAGGAAGTTGGTGTTGCAAAACGGAAGGCCGTCACTCCCCCGAGTGACCAGCCAGCCAAAGCACGGCCTTCCGCCTCTGGCCGAGGCAGGGACTTTGCCGCATGGAGTCTCGCTGTCAGCAAGATCAAGAGCCAGTACTCTAAGTACTTGGTTGGTGATACACCACACGTGGGCTCACTGCCGGGAGGTATCCAAGAGGGAAGTTTCAAGCGCTTCCCCGACGGCAGTGAGGTGGCCATCCACGATACGGACTTACGAGATGGGACGCTCTGCCTAGTGGTGACGACGCGCCGGGAGGGTCTGTACAGACAAGGAATCCTTTTCAGGGATATGGACAACAACACCGTCCACAGAGTACTCAAGATCATCGCCGGCATCCATTACGTCGAGCTAGCAAAAACCCTGCTAGGTCACAGGTGGAGGAAACTTGTGCCACACTTCAACGGCAAGCAGTTCATCTCGTCTCCGTAGGCGCCAACCTCCTCAAGAACAAAACGGCCTTAACGAGGCCACTCACGTGGATATATAAATCGGACTTTAAACTTTTAGACCTTCGTTCAAAATTTTATGTCGAAATCACTTCTTTTTTTTTAACAAATGTTATTAAATACTCTCTTCTTTCTCTTCTTTATTTTTGGACTGTTCTTCTAAAATGCTCCAAATTATATAAATATTCGACCGAGCAGTCAATTCTTTTTATTTTTGGCTTGTAACTTTTTATTTATTTATTTTTAATTCTATTAACTTTTTTTTTCTCACTAATTGCTATTTTCAAAATTCTTCCCATTTTCAAGTCAGAAGCCTCTTTTAAAAGTCATATATCCCTCTTTAATACAAATTTTCGCCTGTTCAGGCTTCATCAAGGAAATTTTAAAACTAAGCTAAAAGAAATCAAACCATCCTGCATGAATATATTTTTTTATTATTATTTTTTTGTTAATTCAATCATGTTTTTATGCAGGATGGTTTGATTTCTTTTAGCTTAATTTTAAAATTTCCCTGACGAAGTCTGAACAGGCGAAAATTTGAATTAAAGAGGGATATATGACTTTTAAAGGAGGCTTCTGACTTTTTCTTTATATAAAATATATTATCTCAAGCCCCCTTGCTACTTTAGAGGAGAGGTGCCAGCAACATAGAAGGATTTTCTATTCATATATATATATATATATATATATATATATATATATACATACACATACGCATACGCATACGCATACGCATACGCATACGCATACACATACACACACAAATTTATATATATATATATATATATATATATATATATATATATATATATATATATATACATACGCATACGCATACACATACACATACACACACATATATTTATATATATATATATATATATATATATATATATATATATATATATATATATATATATATATATATATATATACATACGCATACGCATACGCATACGCATACGCATACACATACACATACACATACACACACATATATTTATAATATATATATATATATATATATATATATATATATATATATATATATATATATATATATATATATATGTATGTATGTATGTATATAGTCAAACCTGTATATAACGGCCACCCAAGGGACATGACAAAAATGGCCGTTATAGACAGGTGACCCTTATATACAGGTTCAAAATTAGAACCCATATATTAAAACATATCACAACTGTCGCATTTTTAAACTATTCACACGCTTGTTTATGTCATCATTGCCTGTTGCTTTCTTCTGCCTTTTTCTTTCGAATGAAACATTATTGTCAAAATCGGCCAGACGGACCGGCCTCGGTGGCGTCGTGGCAGGCCATCGGTCTACAGACTGGTAGGTACTGGGTTCGGATCCCAGTCGAGGCATGGGATTTTTAATCGAGATACTGACTCCAAACCCTGAGTGAGTGCTCCGCAAGGCTCAATGGGTAGGTGTAAACCACTTGCACCGACCAGTGATCCATAACTGGTTCAACAAAGGCCATGGTGTATGCTATCCTGCCTGTGGGAAGCGCAAATAAAAGATCCCTTGCTGCCTGTCGTAAAAAAGAGTAGCCTATGTGGCGACAGCGGGTTTCCTCTAAAAACAGTGTCAGAATGACCATATGTTTGACGTCCAATAGCCGATGATAAGAATAAAAATCAATGTGCTCTAGCGGCGTCGTTAAATAAAACAAACTTTACTTTAAATCGGACAGACCATCAGCTTTCCTTTTTAAAATAGAACGTCCTACACCAAAATGATCGGCGATCTTTCGCGCACTTTCTCAGATTTGTTAATAACGTCGATTCTCTGTTTCGTTAATACATTTCGCAAACACTGACAAACACTGACATTGACTTGCAGAAGATATTTTCTTTAATTGAAGGTTATTACCCATGTGGCATGTTTAAGTCATTCGTTTGTTTCATGTCCCCGCTAATCCTTCAGTGGAGTATAACCGTTGATTACAGCTGAATAAGATCATGAGTCATTAAATAATCCTAACACAGGGCATCTTTAATGACCGCCGCCTTCAGTATTTCATGTTTATTTACCACTCATATCTGGCTAGAAACAATCAGACATTTAACATAACACCTCATTTGTTTTGTTTCTCGAGACTCAATAGAGTGACCATATATACCGATGACATTATGTACAGCTAATGGAAAGTCGTCTACTGTTCAGTGAGGTTGCTGAGAACCAATCGAATTACACCACCAGTAACTACGTGTCACGGAAGCTATTGAGTGTCCGTTTGTTTTTCAATTACGATCAGAGAATTACAATGGAACTTTACTTTGACGGAAAATAAACCCAAAGCTACAAACATGGCCATATAAACACATTTAATTTATAATTTTTGTCTAGGGAATTGAATTAAAAATGGGGCAGACCTTCCCGTCTACTCTCCTCCGACATAAATACCAGATTAACCAGACATATTTTATTGTCAATATTCTACTTTTTACGTAATCATTTGTAGAAACCCTTTTTAACCCTTTGTATAAACACTTTTTAACTTCCTTGTAAATAAAGTTTATTTAACCATTAATTAGTATTTTTATCTAATCATTTGAATAAACGTTTTTATTATTTTTTATTTTTTTATTATTATTTTTCTTTAATAAAACTCTACCCCCACCCCTCTCGTTGTGAGCACAGTTTCTGGCCCTAGTCAGAAATCGTGCTCGCAACGAGCGTGCTTGAACATTAAATTGATATAAGCACATTAATTCCCGACATCTGACCATACATACATACATACATAATTTTTTAGATGATTGAAAAAGTAAAGACATAACCAGGAACAAAAAATAAACCAAAACACGTCTTCACGACGATCATCTTGTGACCGTTATAGTAGGTTCAACCTGTGATTTTGGGTGAAAAATAGTGACCGCTGGCCGTTATGGACAGGTGACCGTTATGTACAGGTCAAATAAGGAAGGAAATGCATTGGGAGGATTTATAGTGGCCGATATAGGCAGGTCACTGTTATGTACAGGTGACCGTTAGACCAGGTTCGATTGTATATATATATATATATATATATACTTAACAACAGGCAAAGGCTATTAAACGATTTCCCCTTCTTCTATAGTCTACGGGTTACCTCTTGATGACCACTGATCTGGAAATGGGGGATGAGCTGCTTAAGGGCATAGAAGCGGGAGGGGGGGGGGGGGCAGTACTGCTTTGAGGAATAGCACTTGCAATTAGTCTAACAATAGCAGTGTTATAACCCGATACCGTGTTATGAAATAGCACAAATACCTTGACCTGGCGCTGAAGAGGTCTGTTTATCACGGGAAGACAGTAACGAGACTCTTCTATGGCATAATCCATCATGGGCCAGGGCGAGATCGATACACATGGCTTTGTATTCACCGCTGGATTACTTATAATTGGTAGACATTTTTCACATCCCAGCAATTAAATGCAGATGAAAAAAAACATATTAATAGAATAAAATAAAAACGCAAATAAGTGGTTCCAAATTGGCTGTAAGCAATTTTTTAATACGTTGATGCAACCTTAACCTGTTTAAGCCGTCACTTTAAAATGGAATCCATGAGATTTCAGAGCGTACCTTAGAATTAAGTTCAATTATCTGCAGTAGTTAACTACAGTCCAAAGTGAGGAACATGGGGGAGGGGGTAGTGAAATATTTCAGATCGAAAACCAAACACCAAGTTGCAAATGTCCTCCGGGGATGGGGAGGGGGGTCGGGAGCATGTGAACATGAAAAAGAGTAATTTTTATACACCAAAAATAGCCGACTGTAGAACGAACAAGGAGGGTGTGGCCTTCTGTACACTGACCCCACTTTGGACCCTCTCTTGCTAAGTGTTTTGGGTTTCACAACAATAGTAGCTCACTGACCCCACTTTGGACTCCCTCTTGCTAAGTGTTTGGGGTTTCACAACAATAGTAGCTCACTGACCCCACTTTGAACCCTCTCTTGCTAAGTGTTTGGGGTTTCACAACAATAGTTGCTCACTGACCCCACTTTGGACCCCCTGTTGCTAAGTGTTTGGGGTTTCACACCAATAGTAGCTCACTGACCCCACTTTGGACCCCCTCTTGCTAAGTGTTTGGGGTAGCTCACTTCACACAATCAATAGTAGCTCACTGACCCCACTTTGGACCCTCTCTTGCTAAGTGTTTGGGGTTTCACATCAATAGTAGCTCACTGACCCCACTTTGGACCCCCTCTTGCTAAGTGTTTGGGGTTTCACAACAATAGTAGCTCACTGACCCCACTTTGGACCCCCTCTTGCTAAGTGTTTGGGGTTTCACATCAATAGTAGCTCACTGACCCCACTTTGGACCCCCTCTTGCTAAGTGTTTGGGGTTTCACATCAATAGTAGCTCACTGACCCCACTTTGGACCCCCTGTTGCTAAGTGTTTGGGGTTTCACACATCAATAGTAGGGGTTTCACATCACCCCACTGACCCCACTTTGGACCCTCTCTTGCTAAGTGTTTGGGGTTTCACATCAATAGTAGCTCACTGACCCCACTTTGGACCCTCTCTTGCTAAGTGTTTGGGGTTTCACATCAATAGTAGCTCACTGACCCCACTTTGGACCCCCTCTTGCTAAGTGTTTGGGGTTTCACAACAATAGTAGCTCACTGACCCCACTTTGGACCCCCTCTTGCTAAGTGTTTGGGTTTCACAACAATAGTAGCTCACTCCTGCCTGTTGTGGCAGGGAATCATGACCTAAGAGGTACAACATCCGCTAATGATTGCCACTGTGTCTCTCTTTAGATACTCAGTTATTCAGGTGCCAATCACTGGACATTTCACACAACAAGTGCTTATATATTGCAGGCATGACTCATGTTTAGGTTTTATTATTTTAAAAAAACACCGGCCTCGGTGGTGTCGTGGTTATGCCATCGGACATAAGGCTGGTAGGTACTAGGTTCGCAACCCGGTACCGTCTCCCACCAAGAGCGAGTTTTAACGACAAAGGGTAGGTGTACGACCACTACACCCACTTCTCTCTTACTAACTACTAAACAGTAACCCAGTGTCCTGAAAAGACAGCCCAGATAGCTGAGGTGTGTGCTCAGAACAGCCTGCTTGAACCTTAATTGGATATAAGCACGAAAATAAGTTGAAATGAAATATTGTGAAATGTAAATATATATATGTGTGTGGCCTTGGGGGTAGGTATTGATGGATGTATGATGTATGTATGTATGTATGTATGTATGTATGTATGTATGTATGTATGTATGTGTGTGTATGTGTGTATGTGTGTATGTATGTATGTATGTATGTATGTGCATACGTATTAATACACGCATGCACGCACTCATGTATATAAATCATTTATTTTAACTGTGGTTGGCCTCTTTGAATAATATTAAGAAGGTATTCCATTGATTCTACAAAAACTACTTCCTGATACGAAACTGGGTCCCACTGACCTTTACAGATATAAACTGCATTTAATGGAGCCAGCTGTCTGTTTCGTATTTTGTCATTTAATGAAACATACATCGAAGAAACATATCGATTGTGTTCCATTAAAACATGTTCTGTACGTTCCTTGAAATTCATTAGGCTTTCCACCGGCTTCTCTTTATTACCAGCCCTGCGTCGTTAAGACACAATTAGGTCCTCTATAGTATTTTAACATAATCACATAAATGGTTTCTTTCTTTAAAAAAAAATTCTAAATGTATTTTGTTGCTATTGGTATTAGAATATTAAAATGTCAACAAATCTGTTTGCCACTACTTAAAACGTGTTATCCATGTGAAAGTTAAGAACCCATGATTAATAGGTATTAAAGGCGCCACGTCCCATTTCCCCTGGTAAACAAATTGATTTTACAGATAATACGATTGTTGTTACATTTACATCACCGTTGTGAGATATACATCTGAACTCTCGGAAATATGGGTTCTTCTGTTATGCCAAGGACAAATCTTTCTTGGAATCTTTGTTGGGGTGGGGGGTGGTGGTGGGGGGTTGCAAGGTGGGCGTGCCTGAAACATTAGTGGACGTGTACATGTATAATTTATGTTTTTAAATTTTATTTCTTGTAAATACAAAACATTTTACATATTTCCGATAGCAGATTTGAGTTCTTTTAACAGTTCCAAAGTATGTCATAACTCCAAAGGAGTGGTTTGTGTACTTGTATTTCTGTATTATTATATTATTGTTGTTGAAATGTTTTCCTATACACAAAGTGAGGCATAAATAAGGAATTTGTCCGAATGTCTGTCATATGTTGAGTCTGACATATAACATTATGTTGTAATCGATGATCAGTCTGCACCTACGAAACAACGATCGATTATTGATCGATTAATCGTCCAATTAAATGTACTAATTTGAGGTAAGAGGTCTGCTACTTTATGCCAAATATCTTGGAGTTTGTTTTGTATTATAACACCTAACATCCTTAACCTCGAAACAATGAGGCGGCATGCCGGGGTAGGGGATATGGTGGTGGCGTATGGTTGTGGGGCGCGGTGGGGCGTGGCGCTTGTTCGTGAAGTCGATTATAATAAAGGTACATAATTGCACTGTGCACGTAGTCATAATTAGAATAATAATGGTTTACTGCATGTTTTGGCAATACAGTCCATAGCTACCGGACTGTCCTTTATATCGATATATTAATTAGCAGGAAATAATGAGTGTTAATGCTTTGCAGTTTTTTTATTATTCACATTATTTATGTTTATCGAACAGTAATTGTATACCCTTTGGTTAATTAACGGCCAATAACGAACCGTTTAGAACAATTTTCTCAATGAAATAGATTATTTATATCTATGGAATATGTAAGTATTAGTGATATTTATGAGCAGTATAGTGTAGTGTGTGATTGAAGTGGTTCATCCACAGTGATCGAGCTATGAACAATCTCATTAACTAGTGTGGGAGTTGCGTGTTGGTTTATTTATCATACCCTGGAGGGTTCCGTTGATGGCGAATAACACCTGGGCCATTTCATTAACTAGCAGGAATTGATCAAATATTTAGTTGGGGCAGGCGAGCTGACCCCTCACTGGTGATTACCTCAGCGGTAAAATAGTACATATTTAAAACGGTTCACAGACATTCCAAGCGTACTTTGAGCGTTTTTCTGATTTGCAAATTACCCCTCCCCACCCCCTAAAAAGCTAGAAAAAAAAACCTTTAAAAAGTCCAAGAAACCCACCCAAAATAAACAAAAAATAAAAATAAACAAAAACAACAAATAAGTAAATAAATACACCATAATATTGCCATGATTATTTGGTCTCCGAAGAACAAAATAATGCTGGTCGAATTAAATAAACTTGTTTAATTGTGATGGAATATATATGTCTAGCTGAGCACCCCCCCCCCCCCCGCCCCCCGACCCACTGAATAATTCACATGTGGTTCATTTCATTTAAACTAGTTAGTGCTTATGTCCAGTTAAGGTTCAAGCACGTGGTTCTGGACACACAAACCTAAGTTATCTGGGCTGTTTGTCAACGGCAAGGGTTAATGGTTAGTTGTCGGTGGTTACTGAGAGAAGTCAGTATGGTGGTCTTATATGTCAAAGGCAGGGGTTAATGGTTAGTTGTCGGTGGTTAATGAGAAAAGTCCATGTAGTTGGTATGGTATGTCGGTTATTAACGTCTTAATGCGACGTCACACGATACGACTGCTTCGAACGAGAATAGCCGATTGCACATCAACCAATAAAATAGAAATGTTTGTCTTGTCACAGTCGCCTGTTCTTGTACATAACACTCGTATCGTGTGGCGCCACCTTCAGTGTCTTCTTTGTTGCAGGAGTCTGAAGTGTCATCGGACTCGGATCCACAAGAACCTGTTCCTGGCCCTCATCGTGCAGATGCTCATCCAGCTCACTCAGTACATCAACCAGTACGTGGCGCGCATGTCCGGGGGCCAGGTGGCGGGCGCCGCCAGTGGCAGCAGTAACGCAATTACTGACACGGTGAGTGACGGAATCTACCGATCTATACCGAGATCTACCGATCTATACATTACACAGTTTATGATGCATTGTGTTATTACATAAGTCCTACAGTATATCAACCAGTACGTGGCGCACACGTCCGGGGGAGGGGGGCGGCGTAGGTGGCGGTCGCCACTATTGGCAGCAGTAACGCAATTACTGACACGGTGAGTGACGGAATCTACCGATCTATACCGAGGTCTACTGAATTTTACCGATCTATCCATTACACAGTTTATTATAACTTATGTATAATTACAGATGTAACCTTTGCACTGTGTTATTACAGAAGTCCCAATGTTACGCCGAATGCCCATATCTATTGATACATTCTGAGATCTAGCGAATTAGACTTATTTATCCGTTACATATTTTATTTTTAGAATGTTATTAGCTTATATGTATTTACAGATGCAGCATGTGTATTGTAGGCCCTATTGTTATAAAATGTTGTTACACAATCTAAACAAATAAATACATGTTGTGTGTCCCAGTGGGCAAAATGGGGTATCTGCTGGTCCTATAATACATAATATACCGAGATCTACCGACATTATAAATCTTACAAAACGGAAACAAATAAAGATACGTAGCGTGTTCAGCAGGGCGGGCGTTCGCTATGAATATTGCTTGGTGGTTCATGCTGAATTGATCGCGAGTGCTCAACCGTCTGAACACGCCGCTAAACCTGACTGGTGTGAAATAAGGGCTGATCCAGAAATACATACATAAATAGAATAAAATATTGTTCTGTGAAGATGGTTGTGTTCAAGGCCGGCTTTATGGCTGTTAGTGTCCCTGACAGGTTAACGTGTGCCACCCTTTAGACATCCCAATTTAATAAGACCAACTCCTACTTCTTCAATTGTATGCAGTGGTTAATAAGTTGGTGTTTTCGATATGTTCTGCTGCTTGGTTTATTCTTTATAAACACCATGCTCTACTATTTGTAATGTTATATTGGGTGTGGGGGCATGTCTTTAGGGTATTGTAAGGAATCGTAGTCCTACGTCTCAGAAGACCTTGACGATGTCAGCGCTGCATAATCTTACCAAGTCTTTAGCGCAGTCGCACTGTTATCCCCGGCAGTGACAATACGTGTACCTAATTAACCCGGAAGTAGTGACTGGACCTGTTTCCGTTGTGATTTTTTATGTGTTTGTGTCAGGTTAAGTGGCAGCTGAAAGAAGTAATAACAATTCCCGATCTCATCATTTTATAACGGTTAGTTTTAGCACCCAATAATGATTTGTGGCAACAGTGATGGCGATGTTTCCGGAAACGGAAGTACTGCTTAATAATTGACAAACAATATTGTTTGGAATGTTTACATCACGAAGTATTACAATAAATTAAATCAAGGTCAATGCGTTTGTGGACGCGCACCCGCCCAAAGATGCACGCACACGCACGAACAAACACACACACAGACACACACACACACACAGAGAGAGACACAGAGAGAGAGAGAGAGAGAGAGAGAGAGAGAGAGGGGGAGGGAGAGGGAGGGCGAGAGAGAGAGAGGAGAGAGGAGCGGGGAGAGAGAGGGAGGAGAGAGAGATGAGAGGAGAGAGAGAGAGAGAGAGAGAGAGAGACGGAGAGAGACACACACAGAGAGAGAGACAGATATAGAGAGACACACACAGACAGACACACCCAGACACACACACACACACACACACACACACACATACAGAGAGAGAGACACACACACACACACACACACAAACACACAATCTAATTAAAATTAGCTCCACTATTACATGTGGATCTAACAGCAGCCCGTTGGAGCTCATGTCCAGTTGACCTTTCATTTGACCAATCAAAACCTTACTTGCAAAATCATGCCAGTGATTTGAAAAGAATTTGAAAACATTCAGGATTATGTCGAGGGTATACGAAATGATTCGGGTGAATTACGAAGTATGCCGAAACTAACTGCAATATAAAATTTTATATAAAATTCGTTTCTAGACGAAAAACAAAACGTGATAGTATAGCCATAAAATCTGTTTACACTAGTATACAATCGATAGTTTATTACTGCACTTTTCCCCCTGTTTTTTCAATGTTGAAATAGACCAACAAGTTCGTCTATTGCATAAATAGTCTCGCCAGATATTTTTAGAATTTGTATACTCCCGAATAACGCTCTATAAAAGGCGAAGTGTAATTGGTCGATATTTAAATTGTTATTTATAGATGAAATGTCACCTGGACATGGGAGTCCACACATACTGTTAGATCTACTGGTAGACCCAGTAGAGCTAATTTTAATTAGATTGACAAACACACACACAGAGAGACACACACACACAAACACACACACACACACAAACACACACACACACACACACAGAGAGAGAGAGAGAGAGAGAGAGAGAGAGAGAGAGAGAGAGAGAGAGAGACACACACACACACACATTGCTCTAGTGGTCTCGTTAAGCAAAATAAACCTTAACTTTTGAGATCAAAACTATATCTCATCCCTGTGAGAATTGAAAATTTGTGAAATCCTATTTATGAGTTACGCAAACTAAAATCCAGGTAACCCATTTCATTTTGCATGACCCATTATGACCAAGCAAATCATGTCCTAAATGCATTGCGCGAATGAAAAATAGGAACGATTGTTCGCGCAATTTTCAGAGGTCCGCATCTAAAGTATAGAAAGTCTCGCTGTCGCTCCATGCAAGAACAGTTCCTGAAAGCATATGGAGACAATACACGGACCATAATGTTACACAAACGAATCTTTTTTTTTTCTTTTCTGAAAACTATTTCAAAACATCTGTCAATTGCTAGTTTATCGGTATTCGCGCCTCAGACGATTAAAACTATTCTGAGATTGAAATTCATTCTTGACACACATTAACGTCTTCTTTTAATGGTTGTGGGGAAATTGCTTCTTCCGGGGATGCGTCATAGAGACTGTAAATCACGGAGAAAGAAAGCCTTAGATTAAAATCACAACAAACGGAAATTCTGTCTATTGCCATTTATGAGAAATAAACTTTCGTGATAATATATATATATATATATATTTTTTTTTTTTTTAATTCGTGATCGTAATTCATGGGAATATATATTTTAATCACTGAATATAGTATGAAATCGACTATTAGTAATATTATGCCTTATGTATGGAACACCCCCCCCCCCCCCCCCCCCCCCGTTAACCATCATTGGCTGATCAGTCACTGTCGGTTTTTGTCTCTGTCTCTGTCTCGCTGTGTGTGTGTCTCTGTGTGTGTCGCTGTGTGAGAGTGTGTGTCTCTCTGTCTCTCTCTCCCTCCCTCTTCTCTGTCTCTGTCTCTCTCCCCTCTCTCTCTCTCTCTCTCTCTCTCTCTCTCTCTCTCTCTCTCTCTCCTCTCTCTCTCTCCTCCCTATCTCTTTCTACCCCTCTCTCTTCTCTCTCTTTCCCTCTCTCTCTCTTCTCTCTCTCTCATCTCTCTCTCGTCTCTCTCCTCTCTCTTCTCTCATCTGTTCTCTGTCTGTCTCTTCCTCCCTGTCCCCCTCTGTCTCTCTCTCCGATCTCCCTCTCTCTCTCTCTCTCTCTCTCTCTCTCTCTCTCTCTCCTCCTCTCTCCATCTCTCTTCTCTCTCTCTCTCTCTCTCTCTCTCTCTCTCTCTCTCTCTCTCTCTCTCGCTCTCTCTTGATATTTGACAAGTATCAACCCAGCGAACTTACACAGGTACTTTTGCTACTTCTTCCTCTTTCTGTGAGGTTTTAAATGAGTTCTATTAGAATTCTTGACGAAGCTAAATCTAATTGTGTATGTTGTGTCTTCATTTCAGCCCGTGTTTTGTGAAATACTGTACGCTCTTTTGGAGTATAGTAAAACAGTGAAATTCATGTGGATGTTTATAGAGGGATTATATTTGCACAACATGATCGCAGTGTCTGTGTTCTCGGGAAAACCCAATTATGCAATATTCTACGCTTTAGGATGGGGTGAGTACATTTTCTCTATAGCAAAATATATTCATGTTTGTTTGGTTATATACATGTGTGCGTTTTATAAATGTCTGTGCAAACACAAAAGTATGGCTAATATGATCATCCCCATCCTACCTACCTTCGAAATGATTATTTTATATACTAAATATACCAATAAACAGAAGACACGAGTTCACGTACGACTGTAATGGGGGAGGTAGTTCTGTTCTGTTTCACAGTACACTGACGAGGCGCAAATTAATTTTGTCTAATCCATATGCGTATACGTGTACGTATTCGTAATCCGTAACAATCACTTTCTATGCAAAGGAGTAAAGTAGATTCCATTTATGCAATGAGTAAAGTAGATTCCAGTTAAGTAATGGGTTGAGTAGATTCCATTTATGCAATAAGTAAAGTAGATTCCAGTTAAGTAATGGGTTGAGTAGATTTCATTTATGTAATGAGTAAAGTAGATTCCAGTTAAGTAATGGGTTGAGTAGATTCCATTTATGTAATGAGTAAAGTAGATTCCAGTTAAGTAATGGGTTGAATAGATTTCATTTATGTAACTCCGTATGCGTGCGCGGGTGGACCGCTGTTGTGGATTACGTAAATATTTACGTATACGTGTACGTATTTCGTATAAATGGAAGTTGCTCCTAATATAAAGTTTATGCTTGTTTTACGTTTAATCGGCATAGAGGATAATAAACCAGTTACCAGTTATTATCAAATTTATTTCACGTGGGATATAAAATATATTATTTACCGGAAAATGTAAAATAAATGGTACACACCCTGCATAACAACATCCAGTCAACATATAAAGGCAAAATATAATTGATTTGTAAACAAACTTTAAATTTTAAACATTTTATTATTAATTTACCTGAAAAGCTGTCGTCGACTGTCCTGAAATTAAGAACATGCAATCATTATTTGTCTATAGAAACAGAACGCTGGACTAGCACTCCCGTCGAAAACAGATTGTGTACACTGTGCAGAAATGATATTGGAGATGAATATCACTACTTATTTTAATTTTATGAACACACACAAAAGGCTTATAAAGACATATTTTCAAAATCTAACGTGCTAATATTCAATTTTTTATTATTATTATTATTTTTTATAACAGACTATATATATATTAAGCAGATTTCGTACAATTTCAAGATTCATTTCCGAAATTAAAAATTAATTCAGTATCCCATCAACAGACATCTCCAATATCACTAGATGCAATGTAAAATACTGACCAGTAAAACATATTATAATTATATTTGATGTGGGCGAGACGTAGCCCAGTGGTAAAGCGCTCGCTCGATGCGCGGTCAGTTTGGGATCGATCTCCGTCAGTGAGCCCATTGGGCTATTACTCGCTCCAGCCAGTGCACCACGACTGGTACATCAAAGGCCGTGGTATGTGCTATCCTGTGTATGGGGTAGTGCATATAAAAGATCCCTTGCTGCTAATCGAAAAGAGTAGCCCATAAAGTGGCGACAGCCAAAGGGCTATGTTAAGGCTATGTTAAGGCATGTCCCTACATTTTACAAATACAAATATTGTATAAGCCACGATGACAGAAATGTAATAAATGAAATATTTAAGAAAGAGAAAAAACTAAGGAAACAGCAGAGAGAAAGAACGAGTTAGCTATACATTATACGGAGGGATGACAACCACATCTGATCATGTCCACTATATATGAAAATGGGCGTGGACAACTATTTTACAGTTATAGAAAGTTGTATAATTTGAAAACAATATATATTTCATTTTGGATTTTTGACAATTTGTTAAACGTTAACACTTGGGTTTTTTTGGTGTGGTGGGTTTTTTTGTTGTTTCATTGTGACATTATGAATTTGGATGTACCCGATATAAAATGTCATAAGCGTACGAGGCGGGGAGAGGGGGAGACACCCCCAGTTTGAAGCAAATCCTTACATTCTGTCAGTTGTAGTTGTAGCCCATGTAAAAACGCGTAGTGATTCGTTTGCAACCTTATAGGGTGTAGGCTACAAAATCATAGAAGACAATAGTAACATATGTGGCTAAACCTCCTACCTGCAGCGTATCAATCAACATAAACCAGAGCCGGTTTATCCTAGTAGCACATGTAGCACGTGCAACGGTCCCCGCGCTTCGGGGGGGGGGGGGGGGGGGGTCGGTGATGTGTACATTTATTTTCCCCAGGTCAGTTATGTGTGATACAGGCCCTGCGGATCCTTAAACCGGCTCTGACATAAATACTCTTGAATCAGAAAAAAAGTTCAGAGATAACTGGCAGCGTCTATGACTACCCTAGTTCCGCACAGAATTTGAGTACTTTTTTGTAGGTACCCCATACATTTTTCAAGCACAAGGCTACTTGACACAGTGGTACTAGATGAAATAAAATTGCATACATTGTTTGCCCAGATGAAACTAATTTGTTTACAACCAACACACTTACAGTTATCACCAATCACTGGACTTGTGGTGTTAACTTCTATATCAAAAAAGTTGGGTGAACCTCGAACTTTGACCCAGCCGGAAGTTATTTGGTTTAGTACTACCTATATAGCCGTGTGTCAATAACATTAATATGAATAAATGTTGTTTCCAGATATGGGCTTGTTTTTAATTCGGGCAAAATTCGGCCTGCCACCCCCCCCCCCCCCCCCCCCCCCCCCCCCCCCCCCCCCCCCCCCCACCCCCAAACACACACACACACAAATGGGAGTCCGTACGCCTATGTAAAACCTGATTAGAATAAGAAAAAATCAAAATGACGACAGTCAATACGTAAAACGTATTTTCTAAACTATTAGGGCTAAAATGTAACTGAGGTAAAAATATATACATGGATGAAAAGAATAGTTATTTTAACAGCATATATACATAAATAACTTACTTACGTAAATTAGTGAAATGCAACGATCCAAAATAGAAACGTATTTTGTGTGCATATTTTATCGCTACGCCCAAAATATGTTTACGGAATTGTATTAATTTATTTTGAAGAAATCACTTCACGCATTCCACTGCTTCTTAAAATACATTCAATTAACATCAGTTGACGATTTTTTTTTTTTTTATCAAAACCAATATCATGAAATTCCCATACAAAAATGTTGAAATGCTTCTTTCGTAAAATACTATAAGTTACTATATTATTTAAGATATATTTTAGGAAAACAGAAATTTAAAAAACAGAAATAAATATTCCTTTATGCGATTCTCTTGATAAAGGGAAATTCTGCTCCATTACAAACTATTTAAAAGTGTGTTTTCTTCAGTACCATGTTCTGAGTGCCAAACAGCACTATACCAAAGTGGCCATATCTTCTCACCCGCGATCTTAATTGATCTGCCATTTATTGAAGTCTTTCATTACCATGCTATAAATAAAATTAAGATAGTTCCGTTAGGGTCCATTAAGAATTATTTTACATCCTCACTGGCGTGCAAACTGTGCGCTGCATAGCGTACGATTTTTGAAACAACAAAAGAGAGGTGATAAAAGTGTTTCTTACTAAATCAACATGTTTTAAGTTCGCAGACTGCGGAGCGCGGTCTACCATAAACGACCACGTTTTAGTTCAGTACGTTCATCATCATTGTGATTCTTACAGAATGTCAACTGGACTATAATAATATGTTCGATTATGAATTAAAACGTTCTCGCGTTCTAAAGTAAAGATTCTTTAGTGCATAACTTTGCGAAATAAAACATTGTATAGAATATTTGGAACATTTTTTAAAATTTGCTGTTGAAATCTTGAAACGGTATTTATAGTTAATCTACAGCTTTCTTTAGAAATAAAATTAAATACGGATGAAAGGCAAACCGACAACACGTGTGATTTCTTGTTTTTTTTAGTTCAGTACATTATACATTCTGTAAGTGTACCTGTTATTTATTTTATAATGTCGTGTTTATGATTGTGTTATTCTCTCGCTCTTCTCACTGTCTCCGCTCTCTTTCCATCTGTGTCTGTCTGTATTTGTGTGGTCATATATTTTCCTTACACACTGATGTAAGAGATGACCCGTTGCAAATAAATATCGTCTTCAACACATATATTATGTTGAACAACCGGCCTCAGTGATGTAGTAGTTAAGCCATCAGACATAAGACTGGTAGGTACTGGGTTCGCCTCCCGGTACCGGCTCCTACCCAGACTCAGTGGGTAGGTGTATGGCCACAATTCCGACTTCTCTCTCACTAAGCCTCTGTCCTGGAAAGACAGTCCAGATATCTCAAGTGTGTGCCCAGAATGTTAAATGCAAATAATCACGAAAATAACTACAAATGAATAAACGAACGAATCAGGTTGGAGATAACGTTTGAGATTCGTGACTCAGTCACAAGAGTTATACCATCCAATATGAGGGCTGACTGACTACTTCTGAACCACACGTAGAAGGAATTACATTACTAGTGACAGATTTTGCCGTGGACATTACAGGATGGCATAGAGGTACATCCACAAAAATTTAGAGGTAATTACGAGCGAGTGAAATAAGTCGGTGTCTGTGACTCTTGGAAAATGGACAAACTTGAAAACGTGCAGTGACCAAGTACTTGCAGAAAATGGCTTAACACCAAAAGCCATCCGTGAGGATATGAGTATAACACTAGGGAAGGATGCACCTTCCTATGCCACCGTAAAAAGGGTGGCAGCAGAGTTTATAAGCGTGGCAGGGAGAGCCTTGAAGACAATCGCCATCCTGGGAGGCCTGCCACGTTAGCAACACCAGACATGATCCAGAGACTCCACGATATGGTGATGACAGACCGGCGAATGACTGAGCGTCATATTGCTAGTCCAGTAGGCATTTCCCAGGAGAGGGTACATTCCATTATCACAGAAATAATAAATGATTACATGTAAATATGCTTCTTGCAGATTTACCAACGGTTGATACACTGTGTGGGTGATAGTTCTGATATCGTAATTAATGACTACATGTAAATATGCTTCTTGCAGATTTACCGATGGTTGATACACTGGTGTGGGTGATAGTTCTGATATAGTAATAAATGTCTACATGTAAATATGCTTCTTCCAGGTTTACCGACGGTTGATACACTGGTGTGGGTGATAGTTCTGATATAGTAATAAATGTCTACATGTAAATATGCTTCTTCCAGGTGTTACCGATGGTTGATACACTGATGTGAGTGATAGTTCTGATGTAGTAATAAATGTCTACATGTAAATATGCTTCTTCCAGGTTTACCGATGGTTGATACACTGGTGTGGGTGATAGTTCTGATATAGTAATAAATGTCTACATGTAAATATGCTTCTTCCAGGTTTACCGATGGTTGATACACTGGTGTGGGTGATAGTTCTGATATAGTAATAAATGTCTACATGTAAATATGCTTCTTCCAGGTTTACCGACGGTTGATACACTGGTGTGGGTGATAGTTCTGATATAGTAATAAATGTCTACATGTAAATATGCTTCTTCCAGGTTTACCGATGGTTGATACACTGGTGTGGGTGATAGTTCTGACGCAGACGCACAGTGTACGGTAAGGACTCCTTCAGTATTTGCGGTCATTTACCGCGTTTAGCCATAAAGGTGATGTGACGACCGAATTCTCCACAAGCTTTATCTTAATATTATTGTTTACAGTCAGTAAACAGTTAATTACGTCATATGATTATGGACCTGTTTCTCGTTATCACTCGACTGCTGTAATTCAATACAATACACTGTCAGTTATAATCTCATTTACTTGGTTTACTTGTACTCGAGGAAGAAGCTGTTAATGCCACGCGCGGAATCATGTACAGGAGGTTTTGGTAGCGATTATGACGTCACACTCCACTTACCATGTTGTTTATATAACACTGGTGCTAAATTCGTCACGTTTAAAGACACCGTGTTACGATAATAAAATTAACGTGTTCCTGCAAAACCATTATATAAAAGAACAAACTGTTAACCATTTTGTGCCCCGTTTCGACTCTGCTTAAAGGGACATTCCCGAGTTTGCTGCATTGTAAGAGATGTTTCCGACTAATAAAATATTTCTTTGATTAAACTTACATATTAAATATATTTCCTTGTTTAGAATATCAGTGTCTGTATATTCAATGTGTTTCTGGTCGTCTTAATATTCGCAAGAAGCCCAAACTGGATTTTGTCTTCAAATAATTTCGTACGTATGAAAAAATCTTTTTTAGGAAATAAAATACAATTTAACCTAGTACAAATATTAGAACGATCAGAAACACGTTTAATATATAGCCACTAAAAATATATTTGATATGTAATTACAGTCGTCAAAAAGTCTCTGTTAGTCGATAATATACTACTCAAAAGAATTTAAGGGTCAAAAATTTATAACCAAATAAGTTTAGATTGATGATGTAAACTACACAATTTTTTTTATTTAGTGTTCCATATTTACAAAAAACCACAAATAAACGTCACTGTATACAAGAAAGTCACATGACATGCTGTCAAAAGTTGAAGGTTGTGAAACATGGATTTTACACATTAGAACATTCGTTTAATAGTGTGTGAATCCACCCCTGGCGCGAATACACTCGACACATCGTTGCCTCATGCTGTTGATCAGACGTCTGAAGAACTCTTGGGGAATGGCCTGCCACTCTGCCATAAGAAGTTGACCCAGATCATGAAGGTTGGCCGGAGGGGCATAGTTATCCCGATTTCTCCTGCCTAATTCGTCCCAGCCGTTCTCTATTGGGGCCAAGTCAGGCGAATA